>NW_025533783.1:0-300000 GCF_020615455.1 Coregonus clupeaformis
CTATAGAACATTTTTGGGCAGAACTGAAATAAAGTGTGTGAGCAAGGAGTCCCTACAAACCCGACTCAGTTACACCAGCTCTGTCAGGAGGAATGGGCCAAAATTCACCCAACTTATTGTGGGAAGCTTGTGGAAGGCTACACAAAACGTTTGACCCAGTTAATCAATTTTTAAAGGCAATGTTACCAAATACTAATTGAGTGTATGTCAACTTCTGACCCACTGGGAATGTGATGAAAGAAATACGAAGCTGAAATAAATCATTCTCTCTACTATTATTCTGACATTTCACATTCTTAAAATAAAGTGGTGATCCTAACTGACCTGAGACAGGGAATTTATACTAGGATTAAATGTCAGGAATTGTGGAAAAACTGAGTTTAAATATATTTGGCTAAGGTGTATGTAAACTTCCGACTTCAACTGTACATTTCATTTGAATATTTAAGATGTTTTTCATCATGGAAGTGTGCTTTTACCTTTGATTACCTGATTGTTTCAGTACAAATTGTGTTCTAACCATTTCATTGCGCTCTCTCTCGGTCTCTCTCTGTCTTTCTCTGTCTGTCTCTCTGTCTTTCTCTGTCTGTGTGTGTGTGTGTGTGTGTGTGTGTGTGTGTGTGTGTGTGTGTGTTCCAGAATGTTTGTAACCCAGGTGGTCCCTGACAGTAACCTGCTGATGTTGGTGATAACAGGCAGACTGTGACTGTTCCCCGTCAGTACCCTCCTATCACCATGGAACCCAAGGAAGTGAAATATATCCTTTAACTTACTGGTTCACTCTCACAAGCCCTCTTCCTGACACAGACAGTGATTGAAAGAGGTATAATGGTGTTGTGGAAGTGGGATTTGATATCTATGAATAAGCAGTTCCAGTCATATATCAGACAAATGACTTCTCTTATTATGTTCTCTTTCATTTAAAGCAGTTAGGAATTGCTGTTTTACACTGTGGGGAGCAGTCTTTTCTTAAACTCTTCTCCTTGACACATTGAATCACATTAAATCTCACATAAATCAAATTGATATCCCACATCAATGTTCAATCAAATTTCGATCAATCAAATGTATTTATATAGCCCTTTTAGAGGAGAGAGAGAGAGAGAGAGAGAGAGAGAGAGAGAGAGAGAGAGAGAGAGAGAGAGAGAGAGAGAGAGAGAGAGAGAGAGACCCTACACGTAGACTATTGCCGCATATATACTTCTTGTTGTTAAGTGTGTTGGTATTTCAGCATATATACTTGTTGTTGTTGTTAAGTGTGTTGGTATTGCAGCATAGATACTTGTTATTGTTGTTAAGTGTGTTGGTATTGCAGCATAGAGACTTGTTATTGTTGTTAAGTGTGTTGGTATTGCAGCATATATACTTGTTGTTGTTGTTAAGTGTGTTGGTATTGCAGCATATATACTTGTTGTTGTTAACTGTGTTGGTATTGCAGCATAGATACTTGTTGTTGTTAAGTGTGTTGGTATTGCAGCATAGATACTTGTTATTGTTGTTAAGTGTGTTGGTATTGCAGCATAGATACTTGTTATTGTTGTTAAGTGTGTTGGTATTGCAGCATATATACTTGTTATTGTTAAGTGTGTTGGTACTGCAGCATAGAAACTTGTTATTGTTGTTAAGTGTGTTGGTATTGCAGCATATATACTTGTTGTTGTTAAGTGTGTTGGTATTGCGGCATAGATACTTGTTGTTGTTAAGTGTGTTGGTATTGCAGCATATATACTTGTTATTGTTGTTGTTAAGTGTGTTGGTATTGCAGCATAGATACTTGTTGTTGTTAAGTGTGTTGGTATTGCAGCATAGATACTTGTTATTGTTGTTAAGTGTGTTGGTATTGCAGCATAGATACTTGTTATTGTTGTTAAGTGTGTTGGTATTGGCATAGATACTTGTTATTGTTGTTAAGTGTGTTGGTATTGCAGCATAGATACTTGTTATTGTTGTTAAGTGTGTTGGTATTTCAGCATAAATACTTGTTATTGTTGTTAAGTGTGTTGGTATTTCAGCATAAATACTTGCTATTTTGTTAAGTGTGTTGGTATTGCAGCATAGATACTTGTTATTGTTAAGTGTGTTGGTATTGCAGCATAGATACTTTTGTTGTTAAGTGTGTTGGTATTGCAGCATAGATACTTGTTGTTGTTAAGTGTGTTGGTATTGCAGCATAGATACTTGTTGTTGTTAAGTGTGTTGGTATTGCAGCATAGATACTTGTTATTGTTGTTAAGTGTGTTGGTATTGCAGCATAGATACTTGTTATTGTTGTTAAGTGTGTTGGTATTGCAGCATATATACTTGTTATTGTTAGGTGTGTTGGTATTGCAGCATAGAAACTTGTTATTGTTGTTAGTGTGTTGGTATTGCAGCATATATACTTGTTGTTGTTAAGTGTGTTGGTATTGCAGCATAGATACTTGTTGTTGTTAATGTGTTGGTATTGCAGCATATATACTTGTTATTGTTGTTGTTAAGTGTGTTGGTATTGCAGCATAGATACTTGTTGTTGTTAAGTGTGTTGGTATTGCAGCATAGATACTTGTTATTGTTGTTAAGTGTGTTGGTATTGCACATAGATACTTGTTATTGTTGTTAAGTGTGTTGGTATTGCAGCATAGATACTTGTTATTGTTGTTAAGTGTGTTGGTATTGCAGCATAGATACTTGTTATTGTTGTTAAGTGTGTTGGTATTTCAGCATAAATACTTGTTATTGTTGTTAAGTGTGTTGGTATTTCAGCATAAATACTTGCTATTTTGTTAAGTGTGTTGGTATTGCAGCATAGATACTTGTTATTGTTAAGTGTGTTGGTATTGCAGCATAGATACTTTTTGTTGTTAAGTGTGTTGGTATTGCAGCATAGATACTTGTTGTTGTTAAGTGTGTTGGTATTGCAGCATAGATACTTGTTGTTGTTAAGTGTGTTGGTATTGCAGCATAGATACTTGTTATTGTTGTTAAGTGTGTTGGTATTGCAGCATATATACTTGTTATTGTTAAGTGTGTTGGTATTGCAGCATAGAAACTTGTTATTGTTGTTAAGTGTGTTGGTATTGCAGCATATATACTTGTTGTTGTTAAGTGTGTTGGTATTGCAGCATAGATACTTGTTGTTGTTAAGTGTGTTGGTATTGCAGCATATATACTTGTTATTGTTGTTGTTAAGTGTGTTGGTATTGCAGCATAGATACTTGTTGTTGTTGGGTGTGTTGGTATTGCAGCATAGATACTTGTTATTGTTGTTAAGTGTGTTGGTATTGCAGCATAGATACTTGTTATTGTTGTTAAGTGTGTTGGTATTGCAGCATAGATACTTGTTATTGTTGTTAAGTGTGTTGGTATTGCAGCACAGATACTTGTTATTGTTGTTAAGTGTGTTGGTATTTCAGCATAAATACTTGTTATTGTTGTTAAGTGTGTTGGTATTTCAGCATAAATACTTGCTATTTTTGTTAGTGTGTTGGTATTGCAGCATAGATACTTGTTATTGTTAAGTGTGTTGGTATTGCAGCATAGATACTTTTTGTTGTTAAGTGTGTTGGTATTGCAGCATAGATACTTGTTGTTGTTAAGTGTGTTGGTATTGCAGCATAGATACTTGTTGTTGTTAAGTGTGTTGGTATTGCAGCATAGATACATGTTATTGTTAAGTGTGTTGGTATTGCGCGTTATAGATACTTGTTATTGTTGTTAAGTGTGTTGGTATTGCAGCATATATACTTGTTATTGTTAAGTGTGTTGGTATTGCAGCATAGAAACTTGTTATTGTTGTTAAGTGTGTTGGTATTGCAGCATATATACTTGTTGTTGTTAAGTGTGTTGGTATTGCAGCATAGATACTTGTTGTTGTTGTTAAGTGTGTTGGTATTGCAGCATAGATACTTGTTATTGTTGTTGTTAAGTGTGTTGGTATTGCAGCATAGATACTTGTTATTGTTGTGAAGTGTGTTGGTATTGCAGCATAGATACTTGTTATTGTTGTTAAGTGTGTTGGTATTGCAGCATAGATACTTGTTATTTTTGTTAAGTGTGTTGGTATTTCAGTCATTCCCAAAGCCAACACCTCCTTTGGCCGCCATTCCTTCCAGTTCTCTGCTGCCAATGATTGGAACGAATTGCAAAAATCTCTGAAGCTGGAGACTCTTATCTCCCTCAATAACTTTAAGCATCAGTTGTCAGAGCACCTTACCGATCACTGCACCTGTACACAGCCCATCTGAAATTAGCCCACCCAACTACCTCATCCCTATATTGTTATTTATTTTGCTCTTTTGCACCCCAGTATCTCTATTTGCACATAATCTCTTGCACATCTAGCATTCCAGTGTTAATACTATTGTAATTATTCTGCACTATAGCCTATTTATTGCCTTACTTCCATAACTTGCTACATTTGCACACATAGTATATATATTTTCTGTTGTATTTCTGACTTTATGTTTTTTTTACCCCATATGTAACTCTGTGTTGTTTTTATTGCACTACTTTGCTTTATTTTGGCCAGGTCGCAGTTGTAAATGAGAACCTGTTCTCAACTGGCTTACCTGGTTAAATAAAGGTGAAATAAAAAAAAAATATATACATATATATACTTGTTGTTGTTAAGTGTGTTGGTATTGCAGCATAGATACTTGTTATTGTTGTTAAGTGTGTTGGTATTGCAGCATAGATACTTGTTGTTGTTGTTAAGTGTGTTGGTATTGCAGCATAGATACTTGTTGTTGTTGTTAAGTGTGTTGGTATTGCAGCATAGATACTTGTTATTGTTGTGAAGTGTGTTGGTATTGCAGCATAGATACTTGTTGTTGTTAAGTGTGTTGGTATTGCAGCATAGATACTTGTTATTGTTGTTAAGTGTGTTGGTATTGCAGCATAGATACTTGTTGTTGTTAAGTGTGTTGGTATTGCAGCATAGATACTTGTTATTGTTGTTAAGTGTGTTGGTATTGCAGCATAGATACTTGTTGTTGTTGTTAAGTGTGTTGGTATTGCAGCATAGATACTTGTTGTTGTTGTTAAGTGTGTTGGTATTGCAGCATAGATACTTGTTATTGTTGTGAAGTGTGTTGGTATTGCAGCATAGATACTTGTTGTTGTTAAGTGTGTTGGTATTGCAGCATAGATACTTGTTATTGTTGTTAAGTGTGTTGGTATTGCAGCATAGATACTTGTTATTGTTGTTAAGTGTGTTGGTATTGCAGCATAGATACTTGTTGTTGTTAAGTGTGTTGGTATTGCAGCATAGATACTTGTTATTGTTGTGAAGTGTGTTGGTATTGCAGCATAGATACTTGTTGTTGTTAAGTGTGTTGGTATTGCAGCATAGATACTTGTTATTGTTGTTAAGTGTGTTGGTATTGCAGCATAGATACTTGTTGTTGTTAAGTGTGTTGGTATTGCAGCATAGATACTTGTTATTGTTGTGAAGTGTGTTGGTATTGCAGCATAGATACTTGTTGTTGTTAAGTGTGTTGGTATTGCAGCATAGATACTTGTTATTGTTGTTAAGTGTGTTGGTATTGCAGCATAGATACTTGTTGTTGTTAAGTGTGTTGGTATTGCAGCATAGATACTTGTTATTGTTGTTAAGTGTGTTGGTATTGCAGCATAGATACTTGTTGTTGTTAAGTGTGTTGGTATTGCAGCATAGATACTTGTTATTGTTGTTAAGTGTGTTGGTATTGCAGCATATATACTTGTTATTGTTGTTGTTAAATGTGTTGGTATTGCAGCATAGATACTTGTTGTTGTTAAGTGTGTTGGTATTGCAGCATAGATACTTGTTATTGTTGTTGTTAAGTGTGTTGGTATTGCAGCATAGATACTTGTTTTTGTTAAGTGTGTTGGTATTGCAGCATAGATACTTGTTATTGTTGTTAAGTGTGTTGGTATTGCAGCATATATACTTGTTATTGTTAAGTGTGTTGGTATTGCAGCATAGAAACTTCTTATTGTTGTTAAGTGTGTTGGTATTGCAGCATATATACTTGTTGTTGTTAAGTGTGTTGGTATTGCAGCATAGATACTTGTTGTTGTTAAGTGTATTGGTATTGCAGCATAGATACTTGTTATTGTTGTTGTTAAGTGTGTTGGTATTGCAGCATAGATACTTGTTATTGTTGTTAAGTGTGTTGGTATTGCAGCATAGATACTTGTTATTGTTGTTAAGTGTGTTGGTATTTCAGCATATATACTTGTTGTTGTTAAGTGTGTTGGTATTGCAGCATAGATACTTGTTATTGTTGTTAAGTGTGTTGGTATTGCAGCATATATACTTGTTGTTGTTGTTAAGTGTGTTGGTATTGCAGCATAGATACTTGTTATTGTTGTTAAGTGTGTTGGTATTGCAGCATAGATACTTGTTATTGTTAAGTGTGTTGGTATTGCAGCATAGATACTTGTTATTGTTGTTAAGTGTGTTGGTATTGCAGCATATATACTTGTTATTGTTGTTAAGTTTGTTGGTATTGCAGCATAGGTACTTGTTATTGTTGTTAAGTGTGTTGGTATTTCAGCATAAATACTTGTTATTGTTGTTAAGTGTGTTGGTATTTCAGCATAAATACTTGTTATTGTTGTTAAGTGTGTTGGTATTGCAGCATAGATACTTGTTATTGTTAAGTGTGTTGGTATTGCAGCATAGATACTTGTTGTTGTTAAGTGTGTTGGTATTGCAGCATAGATACTTGTTATTGTTGTTGTTAAGTGTGTTGGTATTTCAGCATAAATACTTGTTATTGTTGTTAAGTGTGTTGGTATTGCAGCATAGATACTTGTTATTGTTAAGTGTGTTGGTATTGCAGCATAGATACTTGTTGTTGTTAAGTGTGTTGGTATTGCAGCATAGATACTTGTTATTGTTGTTGTTAAGTGTGTTGGTATTGCAGCATATATACTTGTTATTGTTAAGTGTGTTGGTATTGCAGCATAGAAACTTGTTATTGTTGTTAAGTGTGTTGGTATTGCAGCATATATACTTGTTGTTGTTAAGTGTGTTGGTATTGCAGCATAGATACTTGTTATTGTTGTTGTTAAGTGTGTTGGTATTGCAGCATAGATACTTGTTATTGTTGTTAAGTGTGTTGGTATTGCAGCATAGATACTTGTTATTGTTGTGAAGTGTGTTGGTATTGCAGCATAGATACTTGTTATTGTTGTTAAGTGTGTTGGTATTGCAGCATAGATACTTGTTATTTTGTTAAGTGTGTTGGTATTTCAGTCATTCCCAAAGCCAACACCTCCTTTGGCGCCATTCCTTCCAGTTCTCTGCTGCCAATGACTGAAGCATTGCAAAATCTCTGAAGCTGGAGACTCTTATCTCCCTCAATAACTTTAAGCATCAGTTGTCAGAGCACCTTACCGATCACTGCACCTGTACACAGCCCATCTGAAATTAGCCCACCCAACTACCTCATCCCTATATTGTTATTTATTTTGCTATTTTGCACCCCAGTATCTCTATTTGCACATAATCTCTTGCACATCTAGCATTCCAGTGTTAATACTATTGTAATTATTCTGCACTATAGCCTATTTATTGCCTTTTTTATTTTTTAATTTTTTTATTTCACCTTTATTTAACCAGGTAAGCCAGTTGAGAACAGGTTCTCATTTACAACTGCGACCTGGCCAAAATAAAGCAAAGTAGTGCAATAAAAACAACACAGAGTTACATATGGGGTAAAAAAAAAACATAAAGTCAGAAATACAACAGAAAATATATATACAGTGTGTGCAAATGTAGCAAGTTATGGAGGTAAGGCAATAAATAGGCTATAGTGCAGAATAATTACAATAGTATTAACACTGGAATGATAGATGTGCAAGACATTATGTGCAAATAGAGATACTGGGGTGCAAAAGAGCAAAATAAATAATAATATAGGGATGAGGTAGTTGGGTGGGCTAATTTCAGATGGGCTGTGTACAGGTGCAGTGATCAGTAAGGTGCTCTGACAACTGATGCTTAAAGTTATTGAGGGAGATAAGAGTCTCCAGCTTCAGAGATTTTTGCAATTCGTTCCAGTCATTGGCAGCAGAGAACTGGAAGGAATGGCGGCCAAAGGAGGTGTTGGCTTTGGGAATGACCAGTGAGATATACCTGCTGGAGCGCAGACTACGGGTGGGTGCTGCTATGGTGACCAATGAGCTAAGATAAGGCGGATTTGCCTAGCAGTGATTTATAGATGGCCTGGAGCCAGTGGGTTTGACGACGAACATGTAGTGAGGACCAGCCAACAAGAGCGTACAGGTCACAGTGGTGGGTAGTGTATGGGGCTTTGGAGACAAAGCGGATGGCACTGTGATAGACTACATCCAATTTGCTGAGTAGAGTGTTGGAGGCTATTTTGTAAATGACATCGCCGAAGTCAAGGATCGGTAGGATAGTCAGTTTTACGAGGGCATGTTTGGCAGCATGAGTGAAGGAGGCTTTGTTGCGAAATAGGAAGCCGATTCTAGATTTAACTTTGGATTGGAGATTCTTTATGTGAGTCTGGAAGTTGAGTTTACAGTCTAACCAGACACCTAGATATTTGTAGTTGTCCACATACTCTAGGTCAGACCCCGTCAGAGTGGTGATTCTAGTCGGGTGGGCGGGTGCTAGCAGCGTTCGATTGAAAAGCATGCATTTAGTTTTACTAGTGTTTAAGAGCAGTTGAAGGCTACTGAAGGATTGTTGTATGGCATTGAAGCTCGTTTGGAGGTTTGTTAACACAGTGTCCAATGAAGGGCCAGATGTATACAAAAATGGTGTCGTCTGCGTAGAGGTGGATCTGAGAGTCACCAGCAGCAAGAGCGACATCATTGATATACACGGAGAAAAGTGTCGGCCCAAGAATTGAACCCTGTGGCACCCCCATAGAGACTGCCATAGGTCCAGACAACAGGCCCTCCGATTTGACACACTGAACTCTATCTGAGAAGTAGTTGGTGAACCAGGCGAGGCAGTCATTTGAGAAACCAAGGCTATTTAGTCTGCCAATAAGAATGCGGTGGTTGACAGAGTCGAAAGCCTTGGCCAGGTCGATGAAGACGGCTGCACAGTACTGTCTATTATCAATCGTGGTTATAATATCGTTTAGGACCTTGAGTGTGGCTGAAGTGCACCCGTGACCAGCTCGGAAACCGGATTGCATAGCGGAGAAGGTACGGTGGTATTCGAAATGGTCGATGATCTGTTTGTTAACTTGGCTTTCGAATACTTTCGAAAGGCAGGGCAGGATGGATATAGGTCTGTAGCAGTTTGGATCTAGAGTGTCACCCCCTTTGAAGAGGGGGATGACCGCGGCAGGTTTTCAATCTCTGGGGATCTCAGACGTTATGAAAGAGATGTTGAACAGACTAGTAATAGGGGTTGCGACAATTTCGGCGGCTAGTTTTAGAAAGAAAGGGTCCAGATTGTCTAGCCCAGCTGATTTGTAGGGGTCCAGATTTTGCAGCGCTTTCAAAACATCAGCTGTCTGAATTTGTGTGAAGGAGAAGCGGGGGGGGCATGGGCAAGTTGCAGCAGAGGGTGCAGAGTTGGTGGCCGGGTTAGTGGTAGCCAGATGGAAAGCATGGCCAGCTGTAGCAAAATGCTTGTTGAAATTCTCGATTATTGTAGATTTATCGGTGGTGATAGTGTTTCCTAGCCTCAGTGCAGTGGGCAGCTGGGAGGAAGTGCTCTTATTCTCCATGGACTTTACAGTGTCCCAAAACTTTTTGGAGTTAGTGCTACAGGATGCAAATTTCTGTTTGAAAAAGTTAGCCTTTGCTTTCCTGACTGCTTGTGTATATTGATTCCTAACTTCCCTGAAAAGTTGCATATCGCGGGGGGCTATTTGATGCTAATGCTGTACGCCACAGGATGTTTTTGTGCTGGTCAAGGGCAGTCAAGTCTGAGGAGAACCAGGGGCTATATCGGTTCTTAGTTCTGTATTTTTGAATGGGGCATGTTTATTTAAGATTGAGAGGAAATTATTTTTTAAGGAACAACCAGGCATCCTCTACTGACGGAATGAGATCTATATCCATCCAGGATACCTGGGCCAGGTCAATTAGGGAAGGCCTCCTCGCTAAAGTGTTTTAGGGAGCGTTTGACAGTGATGAGGGTGGTCGTTTGACCGCGGACCCGTTACGGACGCAGGCAATAAGGCAGTGATCGCTGAGATCCTGGTTGAAGACAGCTGAGGTGTATTTAGAGGGTATGTTAGTCAGGATGATATCTATGAGGGTACCCATGTTTAAGGATTTAGGGTTGTACCTGGTAGGTTTGTTGATAATTTGCGTGAGGTTGAGGGCATCTAGCTTGGATTGTAGGATGGCTGGGGTATTAAGCATATCCCAATTTAGGTCACCAAGCAGTACAAACTCTGAGGATAAATGGGGGCAATCAATTCACATATGGTGTCCAGGGCACAGCTGGGGGCTGAGGGGGGTCTGTAGCAAGCGGCAACAGTGAGAGACTTATTTCTGGAAAGGTGGATTTTTAGAAGTAGAAGCTCAAACTGTTTGGGCACAGACCTGGATAGTATGATAGAGCTCTGCAGGCTATCTCTACAGTAGATTGCAACTCCACCCCCTTTGGCAGTTCTATCTAGACGGAAAATGTTATAGTTGGGGATGGAAATTTCAGATTTTTTGGTGGCCTTCCTGAGCCAGGATTCAGACACTGCTAGAACATCAGGGTTGGCAGAGTGTGCTAACGCAGTGAATAACTCAAACTTAGGAAGTAGACTTCTGATATTTATGTGCAAGAAACCAAGACTTTTGCGATTACAGAAGTCATCAAATGATAGCTCCTGGGGAGTAGGAGTGATACTGGGGGCTACAGGGCCTGGGTTAGCCTCTACATCACCAGAGGAACAGAGGAGGACTAGAATAAGGATACGGCTAAAGGCTTTAAGAACTGGTCTTCTAGTGCGTTGGGTACATAGAATAAAGGGGGCAGATTTCCGGGTGTTATAGAAAAGATTCAGGGCATTGTGTACAGACAAGGATATGGAAGGATATGAGTAAAGTGGAGGTAAACCTAAGCGTTGGGTAACAATGAAAGAGATAGTATCTCTAGAGGCATCAATTGAGTTGGTCTCTGAGTGTATGGGGGGAGGAACAAAGGAGCTAACTAAGGCAGGTTTAGCTAGGCTGGGGGTCTACAGTGATATAGTACAATTAGAAATAACCGAAACAACAATAAACTAACCATGTTTGGGCTGAGGCTAAACATAAACAGGATGTAGTACCGTAAAAAGGAACAGTCCAGCAGATATCAGCTGTATAGCTGAGTTATCATAAGGTCCGGTGGTAAGAGGCCACGGCTAGCGTGTGCTACGTCCGTTTTGTTGTAGCCAGCTGGTAGCGATGAATCCGGAGTTAAAGGTCCAGTGATTCAGTGATTCTGGTGGAAAAACTGATATGTTCTGGGTCGATAACGCGCTGTGCAGACTGGCCGAATATCCGGTGATCAATGTCCAGTGATTAAAAATTAATCCCGCAGAAAAAAATCCAATATTCTGGGTGAAACACCGCTAGCTGTGGCTAATAGCAAGTAGCTAGTTCAGTAGCTAGTTCAGTTTAGTGAGTAAGAGGCCACGGATAACGTGTGCTAACGGGCCAGGGCTAGCAGATGGATGGAATCTTCGTGGTTAACGTCGTAACCACATCAGACGATTTCGTCGGCAGACCAGTCGTGTAGGATCGGCGGGGCTCGTGTCAACACTAGGTGGTCCCGTCCGGTTGATAGAGAGGTAGATAGCCGGGAGAATGGGCCTAGCTCGGGATGATTAGCCAGACCACAGCGTCCGTTTTGTTGTAGCCAGCTGGTAGCGATGAATCCGGAGTTAAAGGTCCAGTGAAACAGTGATTCCGGCGGAAAAACTGATATGTTCTGGGTCGATAACGCTGTGCAGACTGGCGAATATCCGGTGATCAATGTCCAGTGATTAAAATTAATCCCGCGGAAAAAATCCAATGATCTGGGTGAAACACCGCTAGCTGTGGCTAGTAGCAAGTAGCTAGTTAGCTGGCTAGCTAGTTTCAACTGGAGATTCTAGATTCTAGATAAAAGGTAAGTCAATAATAGAATCCGTTCCACATTGAGTGAGGCGGGTTGCAGGAAAGTATATTTTGTAGAAGGATGAAAAGTCTGATAGGGAAATATGTACGAAAAATACAAAAAAACAGGGTATTTACAGGCTATTTACAGACACACGAGAGAAACAGGACTGCACTACTTCGCCATCTTACCTCCATAACTTGCTACATTTGCACACACAGTATATATATTTTCTGTTGTATTTCTGACTTTGTTTTTTTTACCCCATATGTAACTCTGTGTTGTTTTTATTGCACTACTTTGCTTTATTTTGGCCAGGTCGCAGTTGTAAATGAGAACCTGTTCTCAACTGGCTTACCTGGTTAAATAAAGGTGAAATAAAAAAATATATATATATATATATATATACTTGTTGTTGTTAAGTGTGTTGGTATTGCAGCATAGATACTTGTTATTGTTGTTAAGTGTGTTGGTATTGCAGCATAGATACTTGTTGTTGTTGTTAAGTGTGTTGGTATTGCAGCATAGATACTTGTTATTGTTGTTAAGTGTGTTGGTATTTCAGCATATATACTTGTTGTTGTTAAGTGTGTTGGTATTGCAGCATAGATACTTGTTATTGTTGTTAAGTGTGTTGGTATTGCAGCATAGATACTTGTTATTGTTGTTAAGTGTGTTGGTATTGCAGCATAGATACTTGTTATTGTTGTTGTGAAGTGTGTTGGTATTGCAGCATAGATACTTGTTATTGTTGTTAAGTGTGTTGGTATTTCAGCATATATACTTGTTGTTGTTAAGTGTGTTGGTATTGCAGCATAGATACTTGTTATTGTTGTTAAGTGTGTTGGTATTGCAGCATAGATACTTGTTGTTGTTGTTGTTAAGTGTGTTGGTATTGCAGCATAGATACTTGTTATTGTTGTTAAGTGTGTTGGTATTTCAGCATAGATACTTGTTATTGTTGTTAAGTGTGTTGGTATTGCAGCATAGATACTTGTTGTTGTTGTTAAGTGTGTTGGTATTGCAGCATAGATACTTGTTATTGTTGTTAAGTGTGTTGGTATTGCAGCATAGATACTTGTTATTGTTGTTAAGTGTGTTGGTATTGCAGCATAGATACTTGTTGTTGTTGTTAAGTGTGTTGGTATTGCAGCATAGATACTTGTTATTGTTGTTAAGTGTGTTGGTATTTCAGCATATATACTTGTTGTTGTTAAGTGTGTTGGTATTGCAGCATAGATACTTGTTATTGTTGTTAAGTGTGTTGGTATTGCAGCATAGATACTTGTTGTTGTTGTTGTTAAGTGTGTTGGTATTGCAGCATAGATACTTGTTATTGTTGTTAAGTGTGTTGGTATTGCAGCATAGATACTTGTTATTGTTGTGAAGTGTGTTGGTATTGCAGCATAGATACTTGTTATTGTTGTTAAGTGTGTTGGTATTGCAGCATAGATACTTGTTATTTTTGTTAAGTGTGTTGGTATTTCAGTCATTCCCAAAGCCAACACCTCCTTTGCTGCCATTCCTTCCAGTTCTCTGCTGCCAATGACTGGAACGAATTGCAAAAATCTCTGAAGCTGGAGACTCTTATCTCCCTCAATAACTTTAAGCATCAGTTGTCAGAGCACCTTACCGATCACTGCACCTGTACACAGCCCATCTGAAATTAGCCCACCCAACTACCTCATCCCTATATTGTTATTTATTTTGCTCTTTTGCACCCCAGTATCTCTATTTGCACATAATCTCTTGCACATCTAGCATTCCAGTGTTAATACTATTGTAATTATTCTGCACTATAGCCTATTTATTGCCTTACCTCCATAACTTGCTACATTTGCACACACAGTATATATATTTTCTGTTGTATTTCTGACTTTATGTTTTTTTTACCCCATATGTAACTCTGTGTTGTTTTTATTGCACTACTTTGCTTTATTTTGGCCAGGTCGCAGTTGTAAATGAGAACCTGTTCTCAACTGGCTTACCTGGTTAAATAAAGGTGAAATAAAAAAAATAAAAAAAAATATATATACTTGTTGTTGTTAAGTATGTTGGTATTGCAGCATAGATACTTGTTATTGTTGTTAAGTGTGTTGGTATTGCAGCATAGATACTTGTTGTTGTTGTTAAGTGTGTTGGTATTGCAGCATAGATACTTGTTATTGTTGTTAAGTGTGTTGGTATTTCAGCATATATACTTGTTGTTGTTAAGTGTGTTGGTATTGCAGCATAGATACTTGTTATTGTTGTTAAGTGTGTTTGTATTGCATTATAGATACTTGTTATTGTTATTAAGTGTGTTGGTATTGCAGCATAGATACTTGTTATTGTTGTTAAGTGTGTTGGTATTGCAGCATAGATACTTGTTATTGTTGTTGTTAAGTGTGTTGGTATTGCAGCATACATACTTGTTATTGTTGTTGTTAAGTGTGTTGGTATTGCAGCATAGATACTTGTTGTTGTTAAGTGTGTTGGTATTGCAGCATAGATACTTGTTATTGTTGTTGTTAAGTGTGTTGGTATTGCAGCATAGATACTTGTTTTTGTTAAGTGTGTTGGTATTGCAGCATAGATACTTGTTGTTGTTGTTAAGTGTGTTGGTATTGCAGCATAGATACTTGTTATTGTTGTTAAGTGTGTTGGTATTGCAGCATATATACTTGTTGTTGTTAAGTGTGTTGGTATTGCAGCATAGATACTTGTTGTTGTTAAGTGTATTGGTATTGCAGCATAGATACTTGTTATTGTTGTTGTTAAGTGTGTTGGTATTGCAGCATAGATACTTGTTATTGTTGTTAAGTGTGTTGGTATTGCAGCATAGATACTTGTTATTGTTGTTAAGTGTGTTGGTATTTCAGCATATATACTTGTTGTTGTTAAGTGTGTTGGTATTGCAGCATAGATACTTGTTATTGTTGTTAAGTGTGTTGGTATTTCAGCATATATACTTGTTGTTGTTAAGTGTGTTGGTAGTGCAGCATAGATACTTGTTATTGTTGTTAAGTGTGTTGGTATTGCAGCATAGATACTTGTTGTTGTTGTTAAGTGTGTTGGTATTGCAGCATAGATACTTGTTGTTGTTGTTAAGTGTGTTGGTATTGCAGCATAGATACTTGTTATTGTTGTGAAGTGTGTTGGTATTGCAGCATAGATACTTGTTATTGTTGTTAAGTGTGTTGGTATTGCAGCATAGATACTTGTTATTGTTGTTAAGTGTGTTGGTATTGCAGCATAGATACTTGTTGTTGTTAAGTGTGTTGGTATTGCAGCATAGATACTTGTTATTGTTGTTAAGTGTGTTGGTATTGCAGCATATATACTTGTTATTGTTGTTAAGTGTGTTGGTATTGCAGCATAGGTACTTGTTATTGTTGTTAAGTGTGTTGGTATTTCAGCATAAATACTTGTTATTGTTGTTAAGTGTGTTGGTATTTCAGCATAAATACTTGTTATTGTTGTTAAGTGTGTTGGTATTGCAGCATAGATACTTGTTATTGTTAAGTGTGTTGGTATTGCAGCATAGATACTTGTTATTGTTAAGTGTGTTGGTATTGCAGCATAGATACTTGTTATTGTTGTTGTTAAGTGTGTTGGTATTGCAGCATAGATACTTGTTATTGTTGTTAAGTGTGTTGGTATTGCAGCATATATACTTGTTATTGTTAAGTGTGTTGGTATTGCAGCATAGAAACGTGTTATTGTTGTTAAGTGTGTTGGTATTGCAGCATATATACTTGTTGTTGTTAAGTGTGTTGGTATTGCAGCATAGATACTTGTTGTTGTTGTTAAGTGTGTTGGTATTGCATCATAGATACTTGTTATTGTTGTTAAGTGTGTTGGTATTGCAGCATAGATACTTGTTATTGTTGTTAAGTGTGTTGGTATTGCAGCATATATACTTGTTGTTGTTAACTGTGTTGGTATTGCAGCATAGATACTTGTTGTTGTTAAGTGTGTTGGTATTGCAGCATAGATACTTGTTGTTGTTAAGTGTGTTGGTATTGCAGCATAGATACTTGTTATTGTTGTTAAGTGTGTTGGTATTGCAGCATAGATACTTGTTGTTGTTAAGTGTGTTGGTATTGCAGCATAGATACTTGTTGTTGTTAAGTGTGTTGGTATTGCAGCATAGATACTTGTTATTGTTGTTAAGTGTGTTGGTATTGCAGCATATATACTTGTTATTGTTAAGTGTGTTGGTATTGCAGCATAGATACTTGTTGTTTCTTGTTAAGTGTGTTGGTATTGCAGCATAGAAACTTGTTATTGTTGTTAAGTGTGTTGGTATTGCAGCATATATACTTGTTATTGTTAAGTGTGTTGGTATTGCAGCATAGATACTTGTTGTTCTTGTTAAGTGTGTTGGTATTGCAGCATATAAACTTGTTATTGTTGTTAAGTGTGTTGGTATTGCAGCATATTTACTTGTTGTTGTTAAGTGTGTTGGTATTGCAGCATAGATACTTGTTGTTCTTGTTAAGTGTGTTGGTATTGCAGCATAGAAACTTGTTATTGTTGTTAAGTGTGTTGGTATTGCAGCATATATACTTGTTGTTGTTAAGTGTGTTGGTATTGCAGCATAGATACTTGTTATTGATGTTAAGTGTGTTGGTATTGCAGCATAGATACTTGTTGTTGTTGTTGTTAAGTGTGTTGGTATTGCAGCATAGATACTTGTTGTTCTTGTTAAGTGTGTTGGTATTGCAGCATAGAAACTTGTTATTGTTGTTAAGTGTGTTGGTATTGCAGCATAGATACTTGTTGTTGTTGTTGTTAAGTGTGTTGGTATTGCAGCATAGATACTTGTTGTTCTTGTTAAGTGTGTTGGTATTGCAGCATAGAAACTTGTTATTGTTGTTAAGTGTGTTGGTATTGCAGCATATATACTTGTTGTTGTTAAGTGTGTTGGTATTGCAGCATAGATACTTGTTATTGTTGTTAAGTGTGTTGGTATTGCAGCATAGATACTTGTTGTTGTTGTTGTTAAGTGTGTTGGTATTGCAGCATAGATACTTGTTATTGTTGTTAAGTGTGTTGGTATTGCAGCATAGATACTTGTTATTGTTGTGAAGTGTGTTGGTATTGCAGCATAGATACTTGTTATTTTTGTTAAGTGTGTTGGTATTTCAGTCATTCCCAAAGCCAACACCTCCTTTGGCCGCCATTCCTTCCAGTTCTCTGCTGCCAATGACTGGAACGAATTGCAAAAATCTCTGAAGCTGGAGACTCTTATCTCCCTCAATAACTTTAAGCATCAGTTGTCAGAGCACCTTACCGATCACTGCACCTGTACACAGCCCATCTGAAATTAGCCCACCCAACTACCTCATCCCTATATTGTTATTTATTTTGCTCTTTTGCACCCCAGTATCTCTATTTGCACATAATCTCTTGCACATCTAGCATTCCAGTGTTAATACTATTGTAATTATTCTGCACTATAGCCTATTTATTGCCCTACCTCCATAACTTGCTACATTTGCACACACAGTATATATATTTTCTGTTGTATTTCTGACTTTATGTTTTTTTTTACCCCATATGTAACTCTGTGTTGTTTTTATTGCACTACTTTGCTTTATTTTGGCCAGGTCGCAGTTGTAAATGAGAACCTGTTCTCAACTGGCTTACCTGGTTAAATAAAGGTGAAATAAAAAAAATAAAAAAATATATATATACTTGTTGTTGTTAAGTGTGTTGGTATTGCAGCATAGATACTTGTTATTGTTGTTAAGTGTGTTGGTATTGCAGCATAGATACTTGTTGTTGTTGTTAAGTGTGTTGGTATTGCAGCATAGATACTTGTTATTGTTGTTAAGTGTGTTGGTATTTCAGCATATATACTTGTTGTTGTTGTTAAGTGTGTTGGTATTGCAGCATAGATACTTGTTATTGTTGTTAAGTGTGTTGGTATTGCAGCATAGATACTTGTTATTGTTGTTAAGTGTGTTGGTATTGCAGCATAGATACTTGTTATTGTTGTTGTTAAGTGTGTTGGTATTGCAGCATACATACTTGTTATTGTTGTTGTTAAGTGTGTTGGTATTGCAGCATAGATACTTGTTGTTGTTAAGTGTGTTGGTATTGCAGCATAGATACTTGTTATTGTTGTTGTTAAGTGTGTTGGTATTGCAGCATAGATACTTGTTTTTGTTAAGTGTGTTGGTATTGCAGCATAGATACTTGTTGTTGTTGTTAAGTGTGTTGGTATTGCAGCATAGATACTTGTTATTGTTGTTAAGTGTGTTGGTATTGCAGCATATATACTTGTTGTTGTTAAGTGTGTTGGTATTGCAGCATAGATACTTGTTGTTGTTAAGTGTATTGGTATTGCAGCATAGATACTTGTTATTGTTGTTGTTAAGTGTGTTGGTATTGCAGCATAGATACTTGTTATTGTTGTTAAGTGTGTTGGTATTGCAGCATAGATACTTGTTATTGTTGTTAAGTGTGTTGGTATTTCAGCATATATACTTGTTGTTGTTAAGTGTGTTGGTATTGCAGCATAGATACTTGTTATTGTTGTTAAGTGTGTTGGTATTTCAGCATATATACTTGTTGTTGTTAAGTGTGTTGGTATTGCAGCATAGATACTTGTTATTGTTGTTAAGTGTGTTGGTATTGCAGCATAGATACTTGTTGTTAAGTGTGTTGGTATTGCAGCATAGATACTTGTTGTTGTTGTTAAGTGTGTTGGTATTGCAGCATAGATACTTGTTATTGTTGTGAAGTGTGTTGGTATTGCAGCATAGATACTTGTTATTGTTGTTAAGTGTGTTGGTATTGCAGCATAGATACTTGTTATTGTTGTTAAGTGTGTTGGTATTGCAGCATAGATACTTGTTATTGTTGTTAAGTGTGTTGGTATTGCAGCATAGATACTTGTTATTGTTGTTAAGTGTGTTGGTATTGCAGCATATATACTTGTTATTGTTGTTAAGTGTGTTGGTATTGCAGCATAGGTACTTGTTATTGTTGTTAAGTGTGTTGGTATTTCAGCATAAATACTTGTTATTGTTGTTAAGTGTGTTGGTATTTCAGCATAAATACTTGTTATTGTTGTTAAGTGTGTTGGTATTGCAGCATAGATACTTGTTATTGTTAAGTGTGTTGGTATTGCAGCATAGATACTTGTTATTGTTAAGTGTGTTGGTATTGCAGCATAGATACTTGTTATTGTTGTTGTTAAGTGTGTTGGTATTGCAGCATAGATACTTGTTATTGTTGTTAAGTGTGTTGGTATTGCAGCATATATACTTGTTATTGTTAAGTGTGTTGGTATTGCAGCATAGAAACTTGTTATTGTTGTTAAGTGTGTTGGTATTGCAGCATATATACTTGTTGTTGTTAAGTGTGTTGGTATTGCAGCATAGATACTTGTTGTTGTTGTTAAGTGTGTTGGTATTGCATCATAGATACTTGTTATTGTTGTTAAGTGTGTTGGTATTGCAGCATAGATACTTGTTATTGTTGTTAAGTGTGTTGGTATTGCAGCATATATACTTGTTGTTGTTAACTGTGTTGGTATTGCAGCATAGATACTTGTTGTTGTTAAGTGTGTTGGTATTGCAGCATAGATACTTGTTGTTGTTAAGTGTGTTGGTATTGCAGCATAGATACTTGTTATTGTTGTTAAGTGTGTTGGTATTGCAGCATAGATACTTGTTGTTGTTAAGTGTGTTGGTATTGCAGCATAGATACTTGTTGTTGTTAAGTGTGTTGGTATTGCAGCATAGATACTTGTTATTGTTGTTAAGTGTGTTGGTATTGCAGCATATATACTTGTTATTGTTAAGTGTGTTGGTATTGCAGCATAGATACTTGTTGTTCTTGTTAAGTGTGTTGGTATTGCAGCATAGAAACTTGTTATTGTTGTTAAGTGTGTTGGTATTGCAGCATATATACTTGTTATTGTTAAGTGTGTTGGTATTGCAGCATAGATACTTGTTGTTCTTGTTAAGTGTGTTGGTATTGCAGCATATAAACTTGTTATTGTTGTTAAGTGTGTTGGTATTGCAGCATATATACTTGTTGTTGTTAAGTGTGTTGGTATTGCAGCATAGATACTTGTTGTTCTTGTTAAGTGTGTTGGTATTGCAGCATAGAAACTTGTTATTGTTGTTAAGTGTGTTGGTATTGCAGCATATATACTTGTTGTTGTTAAGTGTGTTGGTATTGCAGCATAGATACTTGTTATTGTTGTTAAGTGTGTTGGTATTGCAGCATAGATACTTGTTATTGTTGTTAAGTGTGTTGGTATTGCAGCATAGAAACTTGTTATTGTTGTTAAGTGTGTTGGTATTTCAGCATATATACTTGTTGTTGTTAAGTGTGTTGGTATTGCAGCATAGATACTTGTTATTGTTGTTAAGTGTGTTGGTATTGCAGCATAGATACTTGTTGTTGTTGTTAAGTGTGTTGGTATTGCAGCATAGATACTTGTTGTTGTTGTTAAGTGTGTTGGTATTGCAGCATAGATACTTGTTGTTGTTAAGTGTGTTGGTATTGCAGCATAGATACTTGTTATTGTTGTTAAGTGTGTTGGTATTGCAGCATAGATACTTGTTATTGTTGTTAAGTGTGTTGGTATTTCAGCATAAATACTTGTTATTGTTGTTAAGTGTGTTGGTATTTCAGCATAAATACTTGCTATTTTGTTAAGTGTGTTGGTATTGCAGCATAGATACTTGTTATTGTTAAGTGTGTTGGTATTGCAGCATAGATACTTGTTGTTGTTAAGTGTGTTGGTATTGCAGCATAGATACTTGTTGTTGTTAAGTGTGTTGGTATTGCAGCATAGATACTTGTTATTGTTGTTAAGTGTGTTGGTATTGCAGCATATATACTTGTTGTTGTTAAGTGTGTTGGTATTGCAGCATAGATACTTGTTATTGTTGTTGTTAAGTGTGTTGGTATTGCAGCATAGATACTTGTTATTGTTGTTAAGTGTGTTGGTATTGCAGCATAGATACTTGTTATTGTTGTGAAGTGTGTTGGTATTGCAGCATAGATACTTGTTATTGTTGTTAAGTGTGTTGGTATTGCAGCATAGATACTTGTTATTTTTGTTAAGTGTGTTGGTATTTCAGTCATTCCCAAAGCCAACACCTCCTTTGGCCGCCATTCCTTCCAGTTCTCTGCTGCCAATGACTGGAACGAATTGCAAAAATCTCTGAAGCTGGAGACTCTTATCTCCCTCAATAACTTTAAGCATCAGTTGTCAGACCACCTTACCGATCACTGCACCTGTACACAGCCCATCTGAAATTAGCCCACCCAACTACCTCATCCCTATATTATTATTTATTTTGCTCTTTTGCACCCCAGTATCTCTATTTGCACATAATGTCTTGCACATCTAGCATTCCAGTGTTAATACTATTGTAATTATTCTGCACTATAGCCTATTTATTGCCTTACCTCCATAACTTGCTACATTTGCACACACAGTATATATATTTTCTGTTGTATTTCTGACTTTATGTTTTTTTTACCCCATATGTAACTCTGTGTTGTTTTTATTGCACTACTTTGCTTTATCTTGGCCAGGTCGCAGTTGTAAATGAGAACCTGTTCTCAACTGGCTTACCTGGTTAAATAAAGGTTAAATAAAAAAAATATATATATACTTGTTGTTGTTAAGTGTGTTGGTATTGCAGCATAGATACTTGTTATTGTTGTTAAGTGTGTTGGTATTGCAGCATAGATACTTGTTGTTGTTGTTAAGTGTGTTGGTATTGCAGCATAGATACTTGTTATTGTTGTTAAGTGTGTTGGTATTTCAGCATATATACTTGTTGTTGTTAAGTGTGTTGGTATTGCAGCATAGATACTTGTTATTGTTGTTAAGTGTGTTGGTATTGCAGCATAGATACTTGTTATTGTTGTTAAGTGTGTTGGTATTGCAGCATAGATACTTGTTATTGTTGTTAAGTGTGTTGGTATTGCAGCATAGATACTTGTTATTGTTGTTGTTAAGTGTGTTGGTATTGCAGCATAGATACTTGTTATTGTTGTTGTTAAGTGTGTTGGTATTGCAGCATAGATACTTGTTATTGTTGTTAAGTGTGTTGGTATTGCAGCATAGATACTTGTTATTGTTGTTAAGTGTGTTGGTATTGCAGCATAGATACTTGTTATTGTTGTTGTTAAGTGTGTTGGTATTGCAGCATAGATACTTGTTATTGTTGTTAAGTGTGTTGGTATTGCAGCATAGATACTTGTTATTGTTGTGAAGTGTGTTGGTATTGCAGCATAGATACTTGTTATTGTTGTTAAGTGTGTTGGTATTTCAGCATATATACTTGTTGTTGTTAAGTGTGTTGGTATTGCAGCATAGATACTTGTTATTGTTGTTAAGTGTGTTGGTATTGCAGCATAGATACTTGTTGTTGTTGTTAAGTGTGTTGGTATTGCAGCATAGATACTTGTTATTGTTGTTAAGTGTGTTGGTATTTCAGCATAGATACTTGTTATTGTTGTTAAGTGTGTTGGTATTGCAGCATAGATACTTGTTGTTGTTGTTAAGTGTGTTGGTATTGCAGCATAGATACTTGTTGTTGTTGTTAAGTGTGTTGGTATTGCAGCATAGATACTTGTTATTGTTGTTAAGTGTGTTGGTATTTCAGCATATATACTTGTTGTTGTTAAGTGTGTTGGTATTGCAGCATAGATACTTGTTATTGTTGTTAAGTGTGTTGGTATTGCAGCATAGATACTTGTTGTTGTTGTTAAGTGTGTTGGTATTGCAGCATAGATACTTGTTATTGTTGTTAAGTGTGTTGGTATTGCAGCATAGATACTTGTTGTTAAGTGTGTTGGTATTGCAGCATAGATACTTGTTGTTGTTGTTAAGTGTGTTGGCCGAATGTGCAAATTGTCCAAATAGATACGCAAGGTAGATGGATTATTTTAAATATGGTATTGGACCATAAACAGATATGGCTCATTAACCTTTACGGACCAAATAATGATGATCCACAATTCTTTGACAATATATATAATAAATTATCAAGCCTGCAAGCAACTCAAGACAATATTATTATGGTGGGGGATTATAATACTGTTTTAAATAGCTCAATGGACCGAAAAGGAAATCACACCACAATCAATCACCCACATGCTCTTAAGGAAATTGTGAATGTCATGGATACATTAGAACTAGTAGATATATGGAGGCTTAAATATGCTGATCTAGTGAGATATACATGGCGGAGACTGAATCAAGCTAGTCGTCTTGACTTCTTTCTTATCTCATTCTCGTTGGCACCAAAAGTAAAAAAAAGTGTTGATAGGGGACAGAATGCGGTCGGACCATCATATAATAGGCATATACATTACTCTGACTGAATTTCCACGTGGGCGAGGATATTGGAAATTTAATCAAAGCCTATTAGATGATAATTTATTTATAATTAGAACAAAGGAATTTATAACTGACTTTTTCCAACATAACATAGGTACAGCGAATCCCCTTATTGTATGGGACACCTTTAAATGTGCCTTTAGAGGCCATGCAATTCAGTACTCATCTCGAAAACAAAAGCAATTTAGGTCAAAAGAGTTTATACTAAGAAAGGAAATAGAAAGTCTAACAGAACAGATAGATGGCAATAAAAACTGTAACATAGAGGCTCAGAATAAATTAGAGGAAAAACAAAAAGAAATGGAAAAACTTATTCAAGAAAGATCAAGTGTAATATATTATAAAAAATAAAGCAAACTGGATGGAATATGGGGGAAAAATGCACAAAATTCTTTTTTAATCTTCAACATAGGAATGCTACCAAAAAGAACTTAATGAAACTGGTTACAATTGACGGAGTCACCCATAATTCACCTAATGATATTTTGAAGGAAGAAACAAAGTATTTTAAGCATATGTTTTCTTTTCAGTCGCCTCCATCTCCTCTAACTGAAGCTAATTGTAGAGATTTTTTTTCTATTGATAATGTCAAATTAACAGCCACACAGAAAGACTCATGTGAAGGTGAAATTACAGAGGAGGAACTTCTGGATGCAATTAAAGACTTTAAGTCCGGGAAAACTCCAGGGTTGGATGGCATACCAATCGAGGTATACCAAACCTTTTTTGATGTACTAAGAGGACCGTTATTAGCATGTTTTAACCACTCCTATGTAAATGGTAGATTATCTGACACTCAAGAAGAAGGTCTGATCTCATTATTACTGAAACAGGATACAAGTGGAAAATATAAAGATCCAGTCCATTTACAAAATTGGAGGCCCCTTACACTTCAGTGTTGTGATGCAAAAATCCTAGCAAAATGTATAGCGCATAGAATTAAAAAGGTATTGTCGGATATTATTCATTCTAAATCAGACAGGTTTTTACATGGAAGATACATTGGAGATAATATAAGGCAAGTATTGGAAACAATAGAACACTATGGAAAATATGGGAAACCAGGCCTGCTATTCATAGCAGACTTCGAAAAGGCATTTGATAAAGTTCGACTGGAATTTATATATAAATGCCTGGAGCATTTCAATTTTGGAGAATCTCTTATAAAATGGGTCAAAATCATGTATAGTAACCCTAGGTGTAAAATAGTAAATAATGGCTATTTCTCAGAAAGTTTTAAACTGTCAAGAGGAGTGAAACAAGGTTGTCCACTATCGGCATATCTATTTATTGTGGCCATCGAGATGTTAGCTATTAAAATCAGATCCAATAATAATATCAGAGGATTAGAAATACAGGGCTTAAAAACAAAGGTGTCATTGTACGCAGATGATTCATGTTTTCTTTTAGATCCACAACTAGAATCCCTCCACAGCCTCATAGAGGATCTAGATACATTTTCTAACATCTCTGGATTAAACCCAAATTATGACAAATGTACTATATTACGTATTGGATCACTAAAAAATACAATTTTTACATTACCATGTAGTTTACCAATAAAAAATGGTCTGATGGTGATGTGGATATACTCGGAATACATATCCCAAAGGAAATAAATGATCTCACTTCAATAAATTTTAATAGAAAGTTAGCAAAAATAGATAAGATCTTACTACCATGGAAAGGAAAATACCTGTCAATTTGTGGGAAAATCACCCTGATTAACTCTTTAGTATTATCCCAGTTTACCTATTTGCTTATGGTCTTGCCTACGCCTAGCAAACAGTTTTTTAAATTATATGAGAAAAAAATATTCAATTTTATTTGGAACGGCAAGCCAGACAAAATTAAAAGAGCATATTTATGTAATGAATATGAATTCGGAGGACAGAAATTATTAAATATTAAAGCATTAGACCTATCACTAAAATCTTCAGTCATCCAAAAGTTATACTTAAATCCGAACTGGTTCTCAAGCAAATTAGTAAGATTGTCTCACCCACTGTTCAAGAAAGGCCTTTTTCCCTTTATTCAGATTACAACCTCTCACTTTCAGTTATTTGAAAAGGAAATAATCTCCCAAATGTCACTATTTCTAAAACAAGCCATAGAAAGTTGGTTGCAATTTCAATTTAATCCTCCAGAAACGACAGAACAAATAATGCAACAAATATTGTGGTTAAATTCAAATATACTAATTGACAAAAAACCTTTATTTTTTGACAGAATGTTTAAAAAAGGTATAATCTTCGTAAATGATATCATCGGTAGGACTGGTGGAGTTATGTCGCACATGCAGCTAACAAAAACATATGGAAATGTCTGCTCTACCCAAAATTACAACCAAATAATTGCAGCCTTACCGCAAAAAGTGGAAGAGGAAAGTTGAAGGGGGAGAAAGTAAGGAACTTGTCTGTCGGCCTTGCATTAAAGAACATAATTGGTTAAGGAAAACTGTGATAAATAAAAAAGTATATCAGTTTCACTTAAGGACCAAAGGATTGACAGCAGTCCCATATAGATTGCAAAATAGTTGGGAAGAGATCTTTGACGTATCGATCCCATGGCATAGTGTTTATGAACTGACACGCAAAACGACACCGGATTCAAAAAATTAGAATCTTTCAATTTAAATTATTATATAAAATTCTTGCTACCAATAGAATGTTATTTATATGGGGGATACAATCTTCCCAGCTCTGCAGATTTTGCTGTGAAGAGATAGAATCATTAGATCATTTGTTTTGGTTCTGTCCATTTGTAGCTTGTTTTTGGACACAGGTCCAGGAATGGCTAAAGGATTGCAATATTCACCTGGAACTAACCTTGCAGATAGCATTACTGGGTGATCTGAAAAGTCATAGTCAATCAATCAATAATATAATAATACTTTTAGCAAAAATGTTTATTTTTAATTCACAATCTGTAGAAGCAATGAGAATAGAAAGGTTCAGAACTTTTGTAAAACATCACAGTACGGTTGAAATATATATGGCAAATAGAAATCCTATATGGATGGTGTTAAGAGATAGATGGGAGGTATTGAATAGAGTTGAAGGATGGGACTAATAACAAATAACAACAAATAATAACAAAGATAGCTAATAATGTAAGCATACAGTGTCCATAATAAGTATATAGGTTGTATGTTGGGAGCTTTTGGGAAAGAGCACAGTTAGAAAGATATGGCATTTAGAAGCAAACCGGATGGACATCATGAAAATGATCGGAGAGGTTGAGAGTAGAAGAAGTTCAGGAGCAAAAAAATAAATAAATATATATATATATATATATATATATATATATATATATATATATATATATATATATATATATATATATATATAGAATTATTGTAAAATTAACTCTGTCCATAAGGTGTAGATAGTAATTATAGACCGGAAGTAGAGGCCTGGGCATTGTTGTTCACTAATTTACTCCAAGTAGGGAAAGGATGGTGGGGTTGAAAAGTAATAAAGGGGAGTATATATATATAAAAAAAAAAACATGGGGGATTGGAAGTGATGCAGACAATTACATTGATAGAAGATACAATCTATCTGCAATATTAAGCTGATCCATCCCCCAAAAAAAAAAAAAAAAGCAGCATAGATACTTGTTGTTGTTAAGTGTGTTGGTATTGCAGCATAGATACTTGTTGTTGTTAAGTGTGTTGGTATTGCAGCATAGATACTTGTTATTGTTGTTAAGTGTGTTGGTATTGCAGCATAGATACTTGTTATTGTTGTTAAGTGTGTTGGTATTTCAGCATATATACTTGTTGTTGTTAAGTGTGTTGGTATTGCAGCATAGATACTTGTTATTGTTGTTAAGTGTGTTGGTATTGCAGCATAGATACTTGTTATTGTTGTTAAGTGTGTTGGTATTGCAGCATAGATACTTGTTATTGTTGTTAAGTGTGTTGGTATTTCAGCATATATACTTGTTGTTGTTAAGTGTGTTGGTATTGCAGCATAGATACTTGATGTTGTTAAGTGTGTTGGTATTGCAGCATAGATACTTGTTATTGTTGTTAAGTGTGTTGGTATTGCAGCATAGATACTTGTTGTTGTTAAGTGTGTTGGTATTGCAGCATAGATACTTGATGTTGTTAAGTGTGTTGGTATTGCAGCATAGATACTTGTTATTGTTGTTAAGTGTGTTGGTATTGCAGCATAGATACTTGTTGTTGTTAAGTGTGTTGGTATTGCAGCATAGATACTTGTTGTTGTTAAGTGTGTTGGTATTGCAGCATAGATACTTGTTGTTAAGTGTGTTGGTATTGCAGCATAGTACTTGTTATTGTTGTTAAGTGTGTTGGTATTGCAGCATAGATACTTGTTGTTGTTAAGTGTGTTGGTATTGCAGCATAGATACTTGTTATTGTTGTTAAGTGTGTTGGTATTGCAGCATAGATACTTGTTATTGTTGTTAAGTGTGTTGGTATTTCAGCATATAAACTTGTTGTTGTTAAGTGTGTTGGTATTGCAGCATAGATACTTGTTATTGTTGTTAAGTGTGTTGGTATTGCAGCATAGATACTTGTTGTTGTTGTTAAGTGTGTTGGTATTGCAGCATAGATACTTGTTATTGTTGTTAAGTGTGTTGGTATTTCCAGCATATATACTTGTTGTTGTTAAGTGTGTTGGTATTGCAGCATAGATACTTGATGTTGTTAAGTGTGTTGGTATTGCAGCATAGATACTTGTTATTGTTGTTAAGTGTGTTGGTATTGCAGCATAGATACTTGTTGTTGTTAAGTGTGTTGGTATTGCAGCATATATACTTGATGTTGTTAAGTGTGTTGGTATTGCAGCATAGATACTTGTTATTGTTGTTAAGTGTGTTGGTATTGCAGCATAGATACTTGTTGTTGTTGTTAGTGTGTTGGTATTGCAGCATAGATACTTGTTATTGTTGTTAAGTGTGTTGGTATTGCAGCATAGATACTTGTTGTTGTTAAGTGTGTTGGTATTGCAGCATAGATACTTGTTGTTAAGTGTGTTGGTATTGCAGCATAGATACTTGTTATTGTTGTTAAGTGTGTTGATATTGCAGCATAGATACTTGTTATTGTTGTTAAGTGTGTTGGTATTGCAGCATAGATACTTGTTATTGTTGTTAAGTGTGTTGGTATTGCAGCATAGATACTTGTTATTGTTGTTAAGTGTGTTGGTATTGCAGCATAGATACTTGTTGTTGTTGTTAAGTGTGTTGGTATTGCAGCATAGATACTTGTTATTGTTGTTAAGTGTGTTGGTATTGCAGCATAGATACTTGTTATTGTTGTTAAGTGTGTTGGTATTGTAGCATAGATACTTGTTATTGTTGTTAAGTGTGTTGGTATTGCAGCATAGATACTTGTTATTGTTGTTAAGTGTGTTGGTATTGCAGCATAGATACTTGTTATTGTTGTTAAGTGTGTTGGTATTGCAGCATAGATACTTGTTGTTGTTGTTAAGTGTGTTGGTATTGCAGCATAGATACTTGTTATTGTTGTTAAGTGTGTTGGTATTTCAGCATATATACTTGTTGTTGTTAAGTGTGTTGGTATTGCAGCATAGATACTTGATGTTGTTAAGTGTGTTGGTATTGCAGCATAGATACTTGTTATTGTTGTTAAGTGTGTTGGTATTGCAGCATAGATACTTGTTGTTGTTAAGTGTGTTGGTATTGCAGCATAGATACTTGATGTTGTTAAGTGTGTTGGTATTGCAGCATAGATACTTGTTATTGTTGTTAAGTGTGTTGGTATTGCAGCATAGATACTTGTTGTTGTTAAGTGTGTTGGTATTGCAGCATAGATACTTGTTATTGTTGTTAAGTGTGTTGGTATTGCAGCATAGATACTTGTTGTTGTTAAGTGTGTTGGTATTGCAGCATAGATACTTGTTGTTAAGTGTGTTGGTATTGCAGCATAGATACTTGTTATTGTTGTTAAGTGTGTTGGTATTGCAGCATATATACTTGTTGTTGTTAAGTGTGTTGGTATTGCAGCATAGATACTTGTTATTGTTGTTAAGTGTGTTGGTATTGCAGCATAGATACTTGTTATTGTTGTTAAGTGTGTTGGTATTGCAGCATAGATACTTGTTGTTGTTGTTAAGTGTGTTGGTATTGCAGCATAGATACTTGTTATTGTTGTTAAGTGTGTTGGTATTGCAGCATAGATACTTGTTATTGTTGTTAAGTGTGTTGGTATTGTAGCATAGATACTTGTTATTGTTGTTAAGTGTGTTGGTATTGCAGCATAGATACTTGTTATTGTTGTTAAGTGTGTTGGTATTGCAGCATAGATACTTGTTATTGTTGTTAAGTGTGTTGGTATTGCAGCATAGATACTTGTTATTGTTGTTAAGTGTGTTGGTATTGTAGCATAGATACTTGTTATTGTTAAGTGTGTTGGTATTGCAGCATAGATACTTGTTATTGTTGTTAAGTGTGTTGGTATTGCAGCATAGATACTTGTTGTTCTTGTTAAGTGTGTTGGTATTGCAGCATAGAAACTTGTTATTGTTGTTAAGTGTGTTGGTATTGCAGCATATATACTTGTTATTGTTAAGTGTGTTGGTATTGCAGCATAGATACTTGTTGTTCTTGTTAAGTGTGTTGGTATTGCAGCATATAAACTTGTTATTGTTGTTAAGTGTGTTGGTATTGCAGCATAGATACTTGTTGTTGTTAAGTGTGTTGGTATTGCAGCATAGATACTTGTTATTGTTGTTAAGTGTGTTGGTATTGCAGCATAGATACTTGTTATTGTTGTTAAGTGTGTTGGTATTGCAGCATAGATACTTGTTATTGTTGTTAAGTGTGTTGGTATTGCAGCATAGATACTTGTTGTTGTTGTTAAGTGTGTTGGTATTGCAGCATAGATACTTGTTATTGTTGTTAAGTGTGTTGGTATTGCAGCATAGATACTTGTTATTGTTGTTAAGTTTGTTGGTATTGTAGCATAGATACTTGTTATTGTTGTTAAGTGTGTTGGTATTGCAGCATAGATACTTGTTATTGTTGTTAAGTGTGTTGGTATTGCAGCATAGATACTTGTTATTGTTGTTAAGTGTGTTGGTATTGCAGCATAGATACTTGTTATTGTTGTTAAGTGTGTTGGTATTGTAGCATAGATACTTGTTATTGTTAAGTGTGTTGGTATTGCAGCATAGATACTTGTTATTGTTGTTAAGTGTGTTGGTATTGCAGCATAGATACTTGTTGTTCTTGTTAAGTGTGTTGGTATTGCAGCATAGAAACTTGTTATTGTTGTTAAGTGTGTTGGTATTGCAGCATATATACTTGTTATTGTTAAGTGTGTTGGTATTGCAGCATAGATACTTGTTGTTCTTGTTAAGTGTGTTGGTATTGCAGCATATAAACTTGTTATTGTTGTTAAGTGTGTTGGTATTGCAGCATATATACTTGTTGTTGTTAAGTGTGTTGGTATTGCAGCATAGATACTTGTTGTTCTTGTTAAGTGTGTTGGTATTGCAGCATAGAAACTTGTTATTGTTGTTAAGTGTGTTGGTATTGCAGCATATATACTTGTTGTTGTTAAGTGTGTTGGTATTGCAGCATAGATACTTGTTATTGTTGTTAAGTGTGTTGGTATTGCAGCATAGATACTTGTTATTGTTGTTAAGTGTGTTGGTATTGCAGCATAGAAACTTGTTATTGTTGTTAAGTGTGTTGGTATTTCAGCATATATACTTGTTGTTGTTAAGTGTGTTGGTATTGCAGCATAGATACTTGTTATTGTTGTTAAGTGTGTTGGTATTGCAGCATAGATACTTGTTGTTGTTGTTAAGTGTGTTGGTATTGCAGCATAGATACTTGTTGTTGTTGTTAAGTGTGCTGGTATTGCAGCATAGATACTTGTTGTTGTTAAGTGTGTTGGTATTGCAGCATAGATACTTGTTATTGTTGTTAAGTGTGTTGGTATTGCAGCATAGATACTTGTTATTGTTGTTAAGTGTGTTGGTATTTCAGCATAAATACTTGTTATTGTTGTTAAGTGTGTTGGTATTTCAGCATAAATACTTGCTATTTTTGTTAAGTGTGTTGGTATTGCAGCATAGATACTTGTTATTGTTAAGTGTGTTGGTATTGCAGCATAGATACTTGTTGTTGTTAAGTGTGTTGGTATTGCAGCATAGATACTTGTTGTTGTTAAGTGTGTTGGTATTGCAGCATAGATACTTGTTATTGTTGTTAAGTGTGTTGGTATTGCAGCATATATACTTGTTGTTGTTAAGTGTGTTGGTATTGCAGCATAGATACTTGTTATTTTTGTTGTTAAGTGTGTTGGTATTGCAGCATAGATACTTGTTATTGTTGTTAAGTGTGTTGGTATTGCAGCATAGATACTTGTTATTGTTGTGAAGTGTGTTGGTATTGCAGCATAGATACTTGTTATTGTTGTTAAGTGTGTTGGTATTGCAGCATAGATACTTGTTATTTTTGTTAAGTGTGTTGGTATTTCAGTCATTCCCAAAGCCAACACCTCCTTTGGCCGCCATTCCTTCCAGTTCTCTGCTGCCAATGACTGGAACGAATTGCAAAAATCTCTGAAGCTGGAGACTCTTATCTCCCTCAATAACTTTAAGCATCAGTTGTCAGAGCACCTTACCGATCACTGCACCTGTACACAGCCCATCTGAAATTAGCCCACCCAACTACCTCATCCCTATATTGTTATTTATTTTGCTCTTTTGCACCCCAGTATCTCTATTTGCACATAATCTCTTGCACATCTAGCATTCCAGTGTTAATACTATTGTAATTATTCTGCACTATAGCCTATTTATTGCCTTACCTCCATAACTTGCTACATTTGCACACACAGTATATATATTTTCTGTTGTATTTCTGACTTTATGTTTTTTTACCCCATATGTAACTCTGTGTTGTTTTTATTGCACTACTTTGCTTTATCTTGGCCAGGTCGCAGTTGTAAATGAGAACCTGTTCTCAACTGGCTTACCTGGTTAAATAAAGGTTAAATAAAAAAAATATATATATACTTGTTGTTGTTAAGTGTGTTGGTATTGCAGCATAGATACTTGTTATTGTTGTTAAGTGTGTTGGTATTTCAGCATATATACTTGTTGTTGTTAAGTGTGTTGGTATTGCAGCATAGATACTTGTTATTGTTGTTAAGTGTGTTGGTATTGCAGCATAGATACTTGTTATTGTTGTTAAGTGTGTTGGTATTGCAGCATAGATACTTGTTATTGTTGTTAAGTGTGTTGGTATTGCAGCATAGATACTTGTTATTGTTGTTGTTAAGTGTGTTGGTATTGCAGCATAGATACTTGTTATTGTTGTTGTTAAGTGTGTTGGTATTGCAGCATAGATACTTGTTATTGTTGTTAAGTGTGTTTGTATTGCAGCATAGATACTTGTTGTTGTTGTTAAGTGTGTTGGTATTGCAGCATAGATACTTGTTATTGTTGTTAAGTGTGTTGGTATTTCAGCATATATACTTGTTGTTGTTAAGTGTGTTGGTATTGCAGCATAGATACTTGTTATTGTTGTTAAGTGTGTTGGTATTGCAGCATAGATACTTGTTATTGTTGTTAAGTGTGTTGGTATTGCAGCATAGATACTTGTTATTGTTGTTAAGTGTGTTGGTATTGCAGCATAGATACTTGTTATTGTTGTTGTTAAGTGTGTTGGTATTGCAGCATAGATACTTGTTATTGTTGTTGTTAAGTGTGTTGGTATTGCAGCATAGATACTTGTTATTGTTGTTAAGTGTGTTGGTATTGCAGCATAGATACTTGTTATTGTTGTTAAGTGTGTTGGTATTGCAGCATAGATACTTGTTATTGTTGTTGTTAAGTGTGTTGGTATTGCAGCATAGATACTTGTTATTGTTGTTAAGTGTGTTGGTATTGCAGCATATATACTTGTTATTGTTGTGAAGTGTGTTGGTATTGCAGCATAGATACTTGTTATTGTTGTTAAGTGTGTTGGTATTTCAGCATATATACTTGTTGTTGTTAAGTGTGTTGGTATTGCAGCATAGATACTTGTTATTGTTGTTAAGTGTGTTGGTATTGCAGCATAGATACTTGTTGTTGTTGTTAAGTGTGTTGGTATTGCAGCATAGATACTTGTTATTGTTGTTAAGTGTGTTGGTATTTCAGCATAGATACTTGTTATTGTTGTTAAGTGTGTTGGTATTGCAGCATAGATACTTGTTGTTGTTGTTAAGTGTGTTGGTATTGCAGCATAGATACTTGTTATTGTTGTTAAGTGTGTTGGTATTTCAGCATATATACTTGTTATTGTTGTTAAGTGTGTTGGTATTGCAGCATAGATACTTGTTATTGTTGTTAAGTGTGTTGGTATTGCAGCATAGATACTTGTTGTTGTTGTTAAGTGTGTTGGTATTGCAGCATAGATACTTGTTATTGTTGTTAAGTGTGTTGGTATTTCAGCATATATACTTGTTGTTGTTAAGTGTGTTGGTATTGCAGCATAGATACTTGTTATTGTTGTTAAGTGTGTTGGTATTGCAGCATAGATACTTGTTGTTGTTGTTAAGTGTGTTGGTATTGCAGCATAGATACTTGTTATTGTTGTTAAGTGTGTTGGTATTGCAGCATAGATACTTGTTGTTAAGTGTGTTGGTATTGCAGCATAGATACTTGTTGTTGTTGTTAAGTGTGTTGGCCGAATGTGCAAATTGTCCAAATAGATACGCAAGGTAGATGGATTATTTTAAATATGGTATTGGACCATAAACAGATATGGCTCATTAACCTTACGGACCAAATAATGATGATCCACAATTCTTTGACAATATATATAATAAATTATCAAGCCTGCAAGCAACTCAAGACAATATTATTATGGTGGGGGGATTATAATACTGTTTTAAATAGCTCAATGGACCGAAAAGGAAATCACACCACAATCAATCACCCACATGCTCTTAAGGAAATTGTGAATGTCATGGATACATTAGAACTAGTAGATATATGGAGGCTTAAATATGCTGATCTAGTGAGATATACATGGCGGAGACTGAATCAAGCTAGTCGTCTTGACTTCTTTCTTATCTCATTCTCGTTGGCACCAAAAGTAAAAAAAAGTGTTGATAGGGGACAGAATGCGGTCGGACCATCATATAATAGGCATATACATTACTCTGACTGAATTTCCACGTGGGCGAGGATATTGGAAATTTAATCAAAGCCTATTAGATGATAATTTATTTATAATTAGAACAAAGGAATTTATAACTGACTTTTTCCAACATAACATAGGTACAGCGAATCCCCTTATTGTATGGGACACCTTTAAATGTGCCTTTAGAGGCCATGCAATTCAGTACTCATCTCGAAAACAAAAGCAATTTAGGTCAAAAGAGTTTATACTAAGAAAGGAAATAGAAAGTCTAACAGAACAGATAGATGGCAATAAAAACTGTAACATAGAGGCTCAGAATAAATTAGAGGAAAAACAAAAAGAAATGGAAAAACTTATTCAAGAAAGATCAAGTGTAATATATTATAAAAATAAAGCAAACTGGATGGAATATGGGGAAAAATGCACAAAATTCTTTTTTAATCTTCAACATAGGAATGCTACCAAAAAGAACTTAATGAAACTGGTTACAATTGACGGAGTCACCCATAATTCACCTAATGATATTTTGAAGGAAGAAACAAAGTATTTTAAGCATATGTTTTCTTTTCAGTCGCCTCCATCTCCTCTAACTGAAGCTAATTGTAGAGATTTTTTTTCTATTGATAATGTCAAATTAACAGCCACACAGAAAGACTCATGTGAAGGTGAAATTACAGAGGAGGAACTTCTGGATGCAATTAAAGACTTTAAGTCCGGGAAAACTCCAGGGTTGGATGGCATACCAATCGAGGTATACCAAACCTTTTTTGATGTACTAAGAGGACCGTTATTAGCATGTTTTAACCACTCCTATGTAAATGGTAGATTATCTGACACTCAAGAAGAAGGTCTGATCTCATTATTACTGAAACAGGATACAAGTGGAAAATATAAAGATCCAGTCCATTTACAAAATTGGAGGCCCCTTACACTTCAGTGTTGTGATGCAAAAATCCTAGCAAAATGTATAGCGCATAGAATTAAAAAGGTATTGTCGGATATTATTCATTCTAATCAGACAGGTTTTTTACATGGAAGATACATTGGAGATAATATAAGGCAAGTATTGGAAACAATAGAACACTATGGAAAATATGGGAAACCAGGCCTGCTATTCATAGCAGACTTCGAAAAGGCATTTGATAAAGTTCGACTGGAATTTATATATAAATGCCTGGAGCATTAAAATTTTGGAGAATCTCTTATAAAATGGGTCACAATCATGTATAGTAACCCTAGGTGTAAAATAGTAAATAATGGCTATTTCTCAGAAAGTTTTAAACTGTCAAGAGGAGTGAAACAAGGTTGTCCACTATCGGCATATCTATTTATTGTGGCCATCGAGATGTTAGCTATTAAAATCAGATCCAATAATAATATCAGAGGATTAGAAATACAGGGCTTAAAAACAAAGGTGTCATTGTACGCAGATGATTCATGTTTTCTTTTAGATCCACAACTAGAATCCCTCCACAGCCTCATAGAGGATCTAGATACATTTTCTAACATCTCTGGATTAAACCCAAATTATGACAAATGTACTATATTACGTATTGGATCACTAAAAATACAATTTTTACATTACCATGTAGTTTACCAATAAAAAATGGTCTGATGGTGATGTGGATATACTCGGAATACATATCCCAAAGGAAATAAATGATCTCACTTCAATAAATTTTAATAGAAAGTTAGCAAAAATAGATAAGATCTTACTACCATGGAAAGGAAAATACCTGTCAATTTGTGGGAAAATCACCCTGATTAACTCTTTAGTATTATCCCAGTTTACCTATTTGCTTATGGTCTTGCCTACGCCTAGCAAACAGTTTTTTAAATTATATGAGAAAAAAATATTCAATTTTATTTGGAACGGCAAGCCAGACAAAATTAAAAGAGCATATTTATATAATGAATATGAATTCGGAGGACAGAAATTATTAAATATTAAAGCATTAGACCTATCACTAAAATCTTCAGTCATCCAAAAGTTATACTTAAATCCGAACTGGTTCTCAAGCAAATTAGTAAGATTGTCTCACCCACTGTTCAAGAAAGGCCTTTTTCCCTTTATTCAGATTACAACCTCTCACTTTCAGTTATTTGAAAAGGAAATAATCTCCCAAATGTCACTATTTCTAAAACAAGCCATAGAAAGTTGGTTGCAATTTCAATTTAATCCTCCAGAAACGACAGAACAAATAATGCAACAAATATTGTGGTTAAATTCAAATATACTAATTGACAAAAACCTTTATTTTTTGACAGAATGTTTAAAAAAGGTATAATCTTCGTAAATGATATCATCGGTAGGACTGGTGGAGTTATGTCGCACATGCAGCTAACAAAAACATATGGAAATGTCTGCTCTACCCAAAATTACAACCAAATAATTGCAGCCTTACCGCAAAAGTGGAAGAGGAAAGTTGAAGGGGGAGAAAGTAAGGAACTTGTCTGTCGGCCTTGCATTAAAGAACATAATTGGTTAAGGAAAACTGTGATAAATAAAAAAGTATATCAGTTTCACTTAAGGACCAAAGGATTGACAGCAGTCCCATATAGATTGCAAAATAGTTGGGAAGAGATCTTTGACGTACCGATCCCATGGCATAGTGTTTATGAACTGACACGCAAAACGACACCGGATTCAAAAATTAGAATCTTTCAATTTAAATTATTATATAAAATTCTTGCTACCAATAGAATGTTATTTATATGGGGGGATACAATCTTCCCAGCTCTGCAGATTTTGCTGTGAAGAGATAGAATCATTAGATCATTTGTTTTGGTTCTGTCCATTTGTAGCTTGTTTTTGGACACAGGTCCAGGAATGGCTAAAGGATTGCAATATTTACCTGGAACTAACCTTGCAGATAGCATTACTGGGTGATCTGAAAAGTCATAGTCAATCAATCAATAATATAATAATACTTTTAGCAAAAATGTTTATTTTTAATTCACAATCTGTAGAAGCAATGAGAATAGAAAGGTTCAGAACTTTTGTAAAACATCACAGTACGGTTGAAATATATATGGCAAATAGAAATCCTATATGGATGGTGTTAAGAGATAGATGGGAGGTATTGAATAGAGTTGAAGGATGGGACTAATAACAAATAACAACAAATAATAACAAAGATAGCTAATAATGTAAGCATACAGTGTCCATAATAAGTATATAGGTTGTATGTTGGGAGCTTTTGGGAAAGAGCACAGTTAGAAAGATATGGCATTTAGAAGCAAACCGGATGGACATCATGAAAATGATCGGAGAGGTTGAGAGTAGAAGAAGTTCAGGAGCAAAAAATAAATAAATATATATATATATATATATATATATATATATATATATATATATATATATATATAGAATTATTGTAAAATTAACTCTGTCCATAAGGTGTAGATAGTAATTATAGACCGGAAGTAGAGGCCTGGGCATTGTTGTTCACTAATTTACTCCAAGTAATAAAAAATAAAAAACATGGGGGATTGGAAGTGATGCAGACAATTACATTGATAGAAGATACAATCTATCTGCAATATTAAGCTGATCCATCCCCCAAAAAAAAAAAAAAAAAAAGCAGCATAGATACTTGTTGTTGTTAAGTGTGTTGGTATTGCAGCATAGATACTTGTTGTTGTTAAGTGTGTTGGTATTGCAGCATAGATACTTGTTATTGTTGTTAAGTGTGTTGGTATTGCAGCATAGATACTTGTTATTGTTGTTAAGTGTGTTGGTATTTCAGCATATATACTTGTTGTTGTTAAGTGTGTTGGTATTGCAGCATAGATACTTGTTATTGTTGTTAAGTGTGTTGGTATTGCAGCATAGATACTTGTTGTTGTTGTTAAGTGTGTTGGTATTGCAGCATAGATACTTGTTATTGTTGTTAAGTGTGTTGGTATTTCAGCATATATACTTGTTGTTGTTAAGTGTGTTGGTATTGCAGCATAGATACTTGATGTTGTTAAGTGTGTTGGTATTGCAGCATAGATACTTGTTATTGTTGTTAAGTGTGTTGGTATTGCAGCATAGATACTTGTTGTTGTTAAGTGTGTTGGTATTGCAGCATAGATACTTGTTATTGTTGTTAAGTGTGTTGGTATTGCAGCATAGATACTTGTTGTTGTTAAGTGTGTTGGTATTGCAGCATAGATACTTGTTGTTAAGTGTGTTGGTATTGCAGCATAGATACTTGTTATTGTTGTTAAGTGTGTTGGTATTGCAGCATAGATACTTGTTTTTGTTGTTAAGTGTGTCGGTATTTCAGCATAAATACTTGTTATTGTTGTTAAGTATGTTGGTATTGCAGCATAGATACTTGTTATTGTTGTTAAGTGTGTTGGTATTGCAGCATAGATACTTGTTATTGTTGTTAAGTGTGTTGGTATTTCAGCATATATACTTGTTGTTGTTAAGTGTGTTGGTATTGCAGCATAGATACTTGTTATTGTTGTTAAGTGTGTTGGTATTGCAGCATAGATACTTGTTGTTGTTGTTAAGTGTGTTGGTATTGCAGCATAGATACTTGTTATTGTTGTTAAGTGTGTTGGTATTTCAGCATATATACTTGTTGTTGTTAAGTGTGTTGGTATTGCAGCATAGATACTTGATGTTGTTAAGTGTGTTGGTATTGCAGCATAGATACTTGTTATTGTTGTTAAGTGTGTTGGTATTGCAGCATAGATACTTGTTGTTGTTAAGTGTGTTGGTATTGCAGCATAGATACTTGATGTTGTTAAGTGTGTTGGTATTGCAGCATAGATACTTGTTATTGTTGTTAAGTGTGTTGGTATTGCAGCATAGATACTTGTTGTTGTTAAGTGTGTTGGTATTGCAGCATAGATACTTGTTATTGTTGTTAAGTGTGTTGGTATTGCAGCATAGATACTTGTTGTTGTTAAGTGTGTTGGTATTGCAGCATAGATACTTGTTGTTAAGTGTGTTGGTATTGCAGCATAGATACTTGTTATTGTTGTTAAGTGTGTTGGTATTGCAGCATAGATACTTGTTATTGTTGTTAAGTGTGTTGGTATTGCAGCATAGATACTTGTTATTGTTGTTAAGTGTGTTGGTATTGCAGCATAGATACTTGTTATTGTTGTTAAGTGTGTTGGTATTGCAGCATAGATACTTGTTGTTGTTGTTAAGTGTGTTGGTATTGCAGCATAGATACTTGTTATTGTTGTTAAGTGTGTTGGTATTGCAGCATAGATACTTGTTATTGTTGTTAAGTGTGTTGGTATTGTAGCATAGATACTTGTTATTGTTGTTAAGTGTGTTGGTATTGCAGCATAGTACTTGTTATTGTTGTTAAGTGTGTTGGTATTGCAGCATAGATACTTGTTGTTGTTAAGTGTGTTGGTATTGCAGAATAGATACTTGTTGTTGTTAAGTGTGTTGGTATTGCAGCATAGATACTTGTTGTTGTTAAGTTTGTTGGTATTGCAGCATAGATACTTGTTATTGTTGTTAAGTGTGTTGGTATTGTAGCATAGATACTTGTTATTGTTAAGTGTGTTGGTATTGCAGCATAGATACTTGTTATTGTTGTTAAGTGTGTCGGTATTTCAGCATAAATACTTGTTATTGTTGTTAAGTATGTTGGTATTGCAGCATTGTACTTGTTATTGTTGTTAAGTGTGTTGGTATTGCAGCATATATACTTGTTGTTGTTAAGTGTGTTGGTATTGCAGCATAGATACTTGTTGTTGTTAAGTCTGTTGGTATTGCAGCATAGTACTTGTTGTTAAGTGTGTTGGTATTGCAGCATAGATACTTGTTATTGTTGTTGTTAAGTGTGTTGGTATTGCAGCATAGATACTTGTTGTTGTTGTTAAGTGTGTTGGTATTGCAGCATAGATACTTGTTATTGTTGTTAAGTGTGTTGGTATTTCAGCATAGATACTTGTTGTTGTTAAGTGTGTTGGTATTGCAGAATAGATACTTGTTGTTGTTAAGTGTGTTGGTATTGCAGCATAGATACTTGTTGTTGTTAAGTTTGTTGGTATTGCAGCATAGATACTTGTTATTGTTGTTAAGTGTGTTGGTATTGCAGCATAGATACTTGTTATTGTTGTTAAGTGTGTTGGTGTCCTTGACCTCTGTGTACATAACGCCTCAGTAAAGTGTGACAGGATGAAATCTCAGAAGGTCCGTAGGAGACCCGAGTCCTGCCACGCATACCACCCTCAGGTCAGCACCCCATATTGGTCCACTGCCTCCCCTTATTGGTCCAGTGACACCTCTCTGAACCAATCACTTCAAGTGGATGGATTGACATCAGAAGAGAACATCTGCTGTACTATTCACAAAGCTCCCTTAATATTTTGGGAAAAACAAAACATCAAACTGAGTATTTTCTATCCTAAAAATCAAAAATATGAACTTTCTAGCCTTATGCAGTGTGTTCATTATACCACAGGTTGTAACTGTATGTGTTATTGATTGATTACAGGAAAAAGCCAAGGAGTGTGGAGATGCATCACAGATCTACCCGTCTGTCTCTCTCTTCCTCACCTGTCTCACTGCCTCCTTCGCCTGTCTCAAGGCCTCCACGCTGGTCTTCCGATGACAGACAGACAGCTACCTAGGCTAAACCCAGACCCCCTCTGAATCGGAATCTCCCTGGAGGATTCCAGAATGCCTGAACATAGCATGCCTGCTACTGCTTGCATTATCTGTATCAATCAATATGACTATATGACTTAAGTTCTGATATTGATCATTTGGGTTGTTGGACTGAAAGGAATATGGCAGCTGAACAGAGAGCTGTTGATTGACTCCATGCTTGATGACTTTACAATCACAGAGAGCTGATGACTTCAGATGCTTGATGACTTTCAGTCACAACCGCCAAAGTTGTGCTTATTTGGACAACAGTTCTAAAACCATGAAAGGGCTTTTAGATGTTTTATTCTTCTGCAGTGTCATATAAGAGAACATTATAGTGTTTCTATGCAAAAGGAAACATGCTTTCTTTGACCGTGGAAAGATCCAGTATCTCCTATGCGTATTCCAAAGGACTTGACTTTGCAATAGGACCATGGAAGACTATCAGTCTGTGGATGATGTGTTTTATAAAAGGCTTTAATAAAATAATACTCTGGATCCATGCATGTGTATGTCTGTTTACCTTAAGCCATGAAATGGAGGAGGAACCTTGGATAAGACATAGGCGCCTTTGAACAGTGATACAATTCAGATAGTGGAATCAGTGACCTATGCTGGTCGAAATATGACATTGTAGGATGTTGATGAATCAAGTGGACTGACTGGCTGGCTGCTGAAGGATGGATGAACGAACACAATGGACTCAACTTCCACATTGTTCTCTTCATAACTTATCACTCTTTGGTCTACAAACACATCAAGTATCTACTATTAAATGTGGGCTGGGTTTTCACTTTTGGAAATGGATGGACACTGTTTCAGGAATAACCTTCAAGTCACATATCTTAGATGCAATCTGAGACTTACTGAACCAGTTGGCTTCATTGTAAAACAAGAACCATTACTGACCACCTACTTCTGTCTTGGACTACTAGGTGAAACAGCCATTCTGTTTAGAAGGAGCAACATTACAATGTGAGGGACTACTAAGTGAAACAGCCATTTTGTTTAGAAAAAGCAACATTAAAATGTGAGGGACTACTAGGTGAAACAGCCATTCTGTTTAGAAGGAGCAACATTACAATGTGTTGGACTACTAGGTGAAACAGCCATTTTGTTTAGAAGGAACAACATTACAATGTGTTGGACTACTAGGTGAAACAGCCATTCTGTTTAGAAGGAACAACATTACAATGTGTTGGACTACTAGGTGAAACAGCCATTTTGTTTAGAAGGAACAACATTACAATGTGTTGGACTACTAGGTGAAACAGCCATTCTGTTTAGAAGGAGCAACGTTACAATGTGTTGGACTACTAGGTGAAACAGCCATTTTGTTTAGAAGGAACAACATTACAATGTGTTGGACTACTAGGTGAAACAGCCATTCTGTTTAGAAGGAACAACATTACAATGTGTTGGACTACTAGGTGAAACAGCAATTTTGTTTAGAAGGAGCAACATTACAATGTGTTAGATATCAGGATCTCCAAGGTGTCTTTCATCTGAGCTTTACTGTATGACTCCAAAGGCTTTTATGATGGTTTATAGTTTTTAGCTAAATTCATTATGTTTTTTTTTCATGGCATAATCTCTTCTTTCTAATTCAAATGCCTTTAGTCATGAATTAAATGATTATTAAATGCATAATTAAGAAAAATAAGATGGAATACTGCTAAATTAGTATTGCTTGCTGGACAAAAAAAAGTACTGTAAGATTTTCAGTGGCTAGTGATATTCTAAGCAGTCTTGTTTTAGCAGTCTGTCCCTTTAACTTTGACAGTAATGCTGTAATGATGTTACGTCATCATGTGGTAACTGTCCTCATGATACAGTATTGTTGAACAATATGCTGTTGCCTATGTATGTATGTGATGTGATTGACATGTCCTGAGTCCTGTGTGTCTGGCTGCTTGTGTCCCAAATGGCACCCTTTTCCCTATGTAGTGCACTACTTTTGACCAGGACCCATAGGGAATAGGGTGCCATTCGGAGAATAGCCTGAGAGTCTGGGAGGCAATATGATTCATACAGCACAGTTTGATTGACATTGTAGATTATCTGGAATGGATCAATAATAATGCAATAAATAAACATATTTTCTTTATTTAAAAGCTGTACTCCCTTTTGATGCTTGCATTTTAGCCATGTAATTTAGCCTGTCAGTTATGACATGTTTTTATCTTGTATCATCTTATAATTCATATATTCAGCAGTGTATGCACTCAAAACTCCAAAGATTGTATTTTCTTCATTGCTTTGTTTCTATTTATGTACTGCTTCAGGGAAATGTAAAGGCATGGTGTCCGACAGTGACAGGATTATTGTATTTTCTGTCTGAGGCACTGTCATTATACAATATTGACAATACATTCAATAGGAAAAATGTGTCATTGCACAAGAAGTGCTAACCTTTCTTGCCCTTCTTCTTGGTGCTCTCATCCCAGGTGTTGGCACTGACCAGGGACATGTTGCCCTGGCCCAGGGAGGGAAGCAGTTTGGGCCGGGGGGCCACCGGGGGTTTGGGGACCATCTTTGGAGGAGGAGCATCCCTCTGGGCTCTCCTGGCCAGCAGGGGTCATGTCCGGACGAAGGCCTCAGGCCTGGTGATGTCCCTGGGGGGGCTGGTTGTACTTCTGGCAGCCTCCTCTGGCTGGGCAGCCTCCGGCATGGAGAGAAAAAACACATTGAAAAATGACTGTGTTGTTCTTGGGTACTGACTCACAAAAGTAAGAATGCAGTAAACTCACTCTGATTGGTTCAGAGATAGGAGAATCTATCTGCTTAATAAGGTCACTAAACTGACTCGGAGGCGTCCCATTATCACCGAGTACTGTGGATTATGGTACATCAAAAGACAGAGGTGGGATACCCTGGTCAGGTGGAACAAACAGCCTACCCCTCCCAGTGCTTGCAAACTCAGGACTAGCAAACGCTCTACTCCCAGGAGCTGACTGTACAATTGGTGTAAATGGAAGGACACCCCTCCCTCTACCCACACTAAAATCCCCAGCATAACACGTTTTATGGATTTGAGAATCTTCCATGGCTCAACAGAGCACTAAAATACAATGTAATTTAGTGCATTCAAATACCCAAAAAATAAATGCAATAAACAAATTCATCCAAAACATACAAATAAGCACGAATACCTGTATCTAATGAATATGCTACATTCACTTTCACTGTTTACAGTATATATATTCACTTACAGTAAACCATCAACAAATTCACATGCGCAGGTCGTGCACATCATCCACATGCACAGCTCCGGCGGTCGGCTTGAGCTGACCAGTCGGCAGGTCACGTAATTAGGACACTGCCACAACTGGAATTCTGATGGTTGGATGATTTTTATTCGACCTGCACACGAAGAGACAACACACAATATGTTAGCTCTTGGTGCAGCCACAGCTCTCGGGCACCTTGCTAGTTGAAGGTCAGGCAAAAGAGAACAGGTGCTGCATGCACACATTCAGTGCCTAACAACACACTATACAATACAAGTAAAATGATATACAACATAATTCTGACAAAATAAAAGACATACCTGCACACGAAGAGACAACACACAATATGTTAGCCCTTGGTGCAGCCACAGCTCTCGGGCACCTGCGTGAGCACATAGAAACTCACTCAAACACTGCCCCAAATACTCCCGAGTTACAATAGGTACCCTAATTAGCGAGCTCGGTGAAAGTTGTTAACATAAATCTTTATATTGTCCACATTGTAACAAAACCTGTAGTTGCGTAACAGCACTTTGTGTTACTTTACCACAGTTTTATATTGACAAATTACGGCGCCAAGGACAACATACCTTGCTAGTTGAAGGTCAGGCAAAAGAGAACAATAAGAGGGTACATAAATACAGATAACCCGCGATGGACCAAACCAAAATATACAAAACTTGTACAATTAGGTGTATTTACAATATAGATACATAAAAATGTTTGTACACCAAAAAATAACATTAGCTATGGAGCTGTAATTAAATAAAGAAACCACATTGAATTATTATTATTATTAACTTTTTAACATCCCCTCTTGACCTGGCCTACTTGAACTGTCCTTGTGTGCAATTTGGTGCATAATCTAGGGGAAACATCACACTACCACACATATAATTCAAGTCATAACTTTATTGTCATTCTTGCTCTTATTTTTAACCGAGTAGTTTTGCAAAAGTGTAACCTGCGTCAATTCTAGGAAATATTGGAATAACGTGCTTAAGAGGACACCTGACACGCACAACAGGATAACACAACAACCAGATTTTCAATTGACAATCATTGATTTAAATGGACGTGGTCAATAGATTTGTATAGGCATATATACTAATTTAATTTAACTTGTAAGGCAAGGTTGGATTAGTAGGTCTATGCAACTTGCACCTGGATAACCACGTCATGAATCGGAACGGGCTCCAACGTCCTTATATACACATTATGACAAAATAAAGAGCTTAATCTTTCACGAAATAAAGATATAGAAGAAAACAGGTTCTAGAAACTCAATTTCTCCATGGCAATAGAATGTAAACATGTATGTTGCGCCAAACATAACCAAATATCGCCTACAACTCAATTCTCAGCGCAGCAAATTGGACGACTCCACAGGCATTGATCATTCGCGACTTTAAGTAATTCCTGTTATCTCTAGAGCATCCCGTATATTTATAGCGCTGCATTTCGTCCCCCTCTGACCATGTGTAGCCGGCGCGGTCTGTCTCTTGCCGACTACTGCGTTGTGTTCCGGTGCACTGAAGACAACACACTGGCGTACTTGAAGGCACTTTATTGTGTACAGCTCTCTCACTCTCTCCCAGCCGAGTACAATGCAGACTGTTCAACATCAAAGAGAGAAAATGTTCAACACTCTACCCTCGACCAGAATCCGCCTCTCCCAGCCGAATACAATGCAGACTCAGTATAATCACATTCAAAAATACAAGGAATAAAATACAACATCATTGGAAAATAAACATTGCATCTGGTGTATATCTTATGTATGTGTCATATTCATGTTATCTCTGCCAAAAACTCTGAGCTTTTAGCCTTTACATTAATACTGTGCAACATGACATAAACCATCTTTCAAACAGGTAATACATACAGTAATATGCACGAAGCAACATGTAATCCTTCACATTTGAGCTTTTCAGTGCCATTAAACACTAATCAATACATGAAAACATTTTAAATGAACACATTTTTAACCTGATATAGGGAATACATACCTGTTCAACATCAAAGAGAGAAAATGTTCAACACTCTACCCTCGACCAGAATCCGCCTAACATAAAAAGAACAACGTGAGCTTCGTCACAAGAGGATAGAATGATGATTGCTAACTTACAGCTAAACAGAACACGAGGTTAGCTAAGTTAGCAATTTCTCAACTCTCAAAAATGGCTATATTCACGACACAGCTTGATTAAATGTACGTACACTCATCATATAATATACATACAAGTTACTATGTGCACTGAAACGTTTTAGTTTTAACAGGTATATCAAGTTTATGTCACGCCGAAGTGAACACGTACCTCTCCCAGCCGAATACAATGCAGACTGAGAAAAGCACAACATTCCTCCGCATATAACCAACTCTAGAGGGCGCACTTACACAACTAACTCTCCCAATATCTGTAGACTACACGAAATGCTGAACAATACAATATTTTGGTGAAATCAACTCACAAAATAAAATAAAAATAGAAAATGAACGGTTGCAAAAATCTGTAATTCTTTGACCTGTTACATTCACCCCTCTTTAATTTCACCAAAATCCTTCACACTTCGAGGGTGGAAAATAACCAAAAACATATAGAATAAAACTCTTGTCCACTTGGTCCAAGATAGCCCTGGGACTCCATTTCCCATATACAGCGTATAAAGCTACTTACAAAGTAAGTTAAAAGAAAACAGCAGTTGATCAGGCTACTGCCCCTTCTAGTGAATATGATGCCTTATACATCATATGAAATCTTGGAACACTTTCCCTCCATTATGAACATCTCATGACTCAGGTCATACTACTGGTAATAAAGAAAAATATCTTAATCTCAAAAATGTATCTAAAATAAAGAACGGAAAGACAGTGACCTTCTGACTCCTGTAACAAAACCCTTGGTGAGTGGTTTTTGTTCTCTATCAAGCGATCGACTGCCTTAACAACCCTGCCAGTACGTGTTCTGACAACCTGACTTTCAAACCCTTGTACTTGGGAGGGTATCTGACTATCAATCAGTGTAACAGGTGAATTGACGTCCGAAGACCCTGTCTCATCTAAGTCAGGAACATCAATTGGGGCAACAGAGTCAGTGTCAGTCATGTGCAAATCAGGGGGTCACTGGAATCCGACAAGTCTCTCACAGGTGAGTATTCATTTTCCCCTTGGCCTCTGACCTCTTTAGACTGGGCTCTCGTGGGTGTCAGTTGAACAGACTTCCTGGACAGAGAGTGGGGCATCTCATTCTCCATCTCAGACTCATCAGCTTCTCCAATAGACTCAGAGTCAGAGGATGCGTTTAACCACGAACATGTACGGTCCTCAGAAGCGTCTACTGCTAGGCCACTCAAAGCATCAACAGAAGGAGGCTGAAACTCACTGGCCACATCCGAGGCAGCTCCATTCGTCTCTTCATCGCTTAGTTCTGGCATGGGCAAGAAGCTCACGTCCAACATCAAATTCCGATGAACAACTTTTGTTTTCCCACTTTCGTCTCTGACTTTGTAAACGTGAGTCTGAGGGTTCCGGTCTATGATGGTATACATAGTGGCTTCCCACTTATCCGCTAACTTCCTCTTCCCTCTCTCTGCTTTATTAGCTAACAAAACTCGGTCGCCAACGTTCAAGTGGGTTCCACGAACTCTCTTGTTGTAGCCATCAGCTTGATGTTGCTGTCCTTTCCTCGCATGCTGCTGAGCTATGTCGGCAGCCACATGGAGGTTCGCCATCAGTTTCTCGGCATAGGTCTTATAATTCACCACGACTGGATCCCTCAAGACTTGTTTGAAGACCATGTCTACTGGGAGTCTGGGCACTCGACCATACATCAAATAGAATGGAGGATATCCAGTTGTTTCATGAGTGGTGGCATTATACGCAAAAGTCAAAGTCTGTATCTGTTGGGCCCAGTGTTGCTTAGCTGTCAGGGGTAGGGCACGCAACATACTGCCAAGTGTCCTATTGAACCTTTCGGTTTGCCCATTTCCCATGGGATGGTATGCTGTTGTGTGTGTTTTCTTAATCCCTGTGAGGCTGAGGAGTTCAGCTATGAGTTTGCTTTCAAAATTGGCCCCTTGATCAGAATGTATTCGCTCTGGGAAACCGTAGATGCAGAATACGTTATCCCATAACTTCTTCGCTATTTGCTTTGCAGTTTGGTTTACGAGGGAAAGGCATGAGCCAATTTTGTAAAGTGGTCTGTTATGACTAACACATCGACAGATCTTTGCTTAGAGTCCTCAGCACTCCAAAAATCAATGCACACCAGCTCCATGGGTGCCGAAGTGCGAATGCTCTCCAAGGGAGCTCGGGCAGCTGGTTCAGGGGTCTTTGCAAGGATACAGCGTTGGCAGCATTTCACATATTCCTTGATGTCTCTTCCCATTTGCGGCCAGAAGAAACGCTGTCGGGCGAGGTGTGCTGTCCTAGCCTGCCCTTGATGCCCAGCGAAGTCATGCACACCAGCGAGAGCTTTGGCCTTCAAGCTAGCAGGCAGCACAAACTGATACCTCTTCTCTCTGCTTAATGGGTCTTTGGTTACCTATATAGGACTCCGTCCTGGACTTTTAGATGATGCCACTGCTTGCACAGTGTCTGGGTCATAAGAGCTAACCTCCTCCTCCCTCGCCTAGGTGGTGGCTCACCCCTCTGAATGAGTGGCAGGACTTCCCTGATAACTGGATCTATTTCCTGGCTGTGCCTCAGCTCGCCGATGGAGAGGGCTGGAAGTGTGTCTTGTTCTGAGGGCACCGCCTGGGGAAGAACATTGAGAAACTGTGTTGCTCTTATCTCTGCTCCCCTTTCCCACTCTACATGAGCTTCACAAGCAGATTTCACATGAGAGGGTTCTTGACTGCCGGCCAGCCTGTCTTGAGTGGGGTCCATAGTTACACAGCACCCTGCATCAAGTGCCTGGAGACACTGGGTCTTACTCCGGAAGAGATCTTGGACTTTCTCCTCTTTGGTTCCCTCCGCCTCGGCCAAAAGACTTCCATAGGGCTCACTGATCAACCTTTGGCTCACTGATTTAGCAAACGGATCTCTACTCAGGGCATCTGCCACAATGTTCTTTACCCCAGGAATGTGTTTGATACTGAAGGTGTAGGGGGAAAGCTTTGCCACCCACCTCTGTTCGCAAGCGTCAAGTTTTGGTTTGGTCATTATATAGGTCAAAGGATTATTGTCGGTCCACACTGTAAAAGTGTGGCCTTTCAACCAGTGGCTGAATTTTTCACAAACACTCCATTTGAGCGCCAAGAACTCCAGTCGGTGAGCAGGATACCTCTTTTGTGAGCCAGTGAGGGTCTTGCTGGCAAAGGCGATCGGGCGTGCCTTCGTTTCTCCTTCTGGTATCTGGGACAGAACTGCCCCAAGGCCATCAAGAGACGCATCAATGGACAAAACCAAGGGCTTAGAAAAGTCTGGATGGCTAAGGACCACACAATTCAGGAGCTTCTCCTTAAGGCCGGCGAAAGCGGAATCGCAGTCAAGGGTCCAATCCGCAGGTTTGAGCTTTCTGTAGACTCCCGCATTCTGACTGTACTTCCCGGCCTTTCCTCTCCGTTTCTGGCCAGCTGTGAGAGCAAACAGGGGTTTTGCGATGGAGGAGCAATTTGGTATGTAGTGTTGGTAATAAAATACCATCCCCAGGAACGACTTCACTCTGCGAACTGAAGGAGTGCAGCCATCATCTTCCATCAAGTCCCTCTTTGACATTTTGGTGATGACCTCGACCTTCTCTGGGTCAACAGCAACACCGTCACTGTCAACGATGTGTCCGAGAAACTTCACAGATCTCCGCAACAGATGGCATTTTTTTGGACTCAACTTTAGATTGTGCTCCCGTAGCCTCTGGAAAACAACCTCTAATCTGCTGAGGGCCTGCTGTTCGTTGGGGGGCAAATATCAAGAGATCATCTAGGTAGCACAAGAGACTGCTGAAGTTAAGATCGCCAAAGATACTCATCATCATCCTCATGAAGGACGCTGGACTGTTGCAAAGCCCCTGTGGCATTCTGTTATACTCGTGCAGGCCTAATGGTGTTGTGAAGGCGGTATACTTTTTGTCCTCCTCATGCATGGGCAAGTTATAAAATCCAGACGTGAGGTCCATGGTGCTGAAGACAGCATTACCGCCAAGGGCAGCCAAGCAGTCCGATTGATGGGGCAAAGGATGAGCATCCTTGATAGTTCTTGCATTCAGCCATCGAAAGTCTGTGCATATCCGGAGGTCGCCATTTTTCTTCCAAACCATCACGAGTGGAGAAGCATATTCACTCATTGATTTCCGTATGATTTCCTGTTCCTCCATCTCGGTGAGAACTTGGCGCAGCTTTTGATAGTGGGCTGGCGGCACTCTGCGATATGGAAGACGGAAGGGACGGTCGTCAGTGAGGCGGATCCTATGGGCAAAGCCCTTGGCTTCTCCACAGTCAAGATTATGCTTTGAAAATATATCCTGATATTTCTCCAGCAATGTCACAAGTTGGAGCTTGGTGGAGGGGCTCGCTTCACAATGATCAATGTCGACATTTCCTAGACCAGACTTCTGCAGTCTGTCTTTCAGGTCACCGTTGTTGTCCTGTTTCACATGAGTCACTCCAACAGAGCCAGCATCACTCTGACAGGAACCCTGGAACAGTGTGAGATCTTCAGCTGCAACACAAGTAGAGACGTCCGCAAGCTTGCTGTTCCTTTTCAGTGTGAGTGGTTTGTCTGAGATATTAGTGACTTTCATGGGAGTCCAGCCATCTCCCCATAGCGGTGTTACCACTCTCCCCACCATAATGCCCCGAGGCACACACCTGGAGGTTGTAGGCTCCACCATAACTGTACTCCCAGGTGACTTGGGTATATTACTTGGCAGTCTTCCCCACAGCAGGTACTCTTGTTTGGGAAGGAGAGTCACCGCCTGAGTTAGCTTCACTGTCCCTACTTTTCCTGGGACATCTTCACCCCCTCCATCTTGTGAGACTGGTCATCATTTCTAGAAACTGTTCGCCATCTGGAGACCCTTTTGTGTTGCTCGAGATAAGTGTCCAATAACTGTTCTCGTTTTTCAGCTGATGCAGTACATGTTTCAACATGTTGGTGCCTACTATTATGTCGTCTTTCTGACCAGTGATCACCAGAACTGGGACCATGCACTTTACCCCATACAGACTTAGTTCCATGTCATACATGCACTTGGGGCGCACTTGTACTCCTCCACAGCCAACAAGGATGATATGCTGTGAGAGTTCTTGATGTGGGGTCAAGACGCTATCCGATAGTAGTCTCTGCTCTGCCTCTTCACTTATCGTGCAGGCCATTGAGCCTGTATCGAGGAGCCCTTGCAACTGAGCACAGCCATTAACTGTCACCGGTGCGTGAAATAACTCACTGAACGTCTCAACTCTGTGAATATTCTGAACAATTACCGTGCAATTATCAGACATTGCTTTACAGACATTGACATACATTTCCTTCAATTCTTCACTTTTTTCAAGGGTTGAATCTTCAACGCTCACACATCCCCTTTCCGTATGTGAGCTATCTAGTTTAAACTGGCTCCAACTTGCTCAGAGTTAGGTGGTGTGTGCGCTAACTGTGGCTGAGCGTTAATTCTTGGCCGGCGCTGTTGGCATTCTCTCTTCCAGTGGCCGGGCTTGTAACAGCCCATACAGAGGTTCGCCTGTCTACAGTGTGCAGTAGTTGAATGTTCGGCAGACTGACAGACTTTACATCTACTCTGAACAATGGCTGCTGGCCCCCTGCTTGGTGGCACGACTGCTGTTGTGTGTGCCGTCTGCTCTAGCACACGGTCCAGCAAGCCAATGAGAGACTGCATGCAGATGCTCTCTGTCTGAGGAGAGGATGGAAGCCCCATTGCCTTTGGGTAACCAGTAAGGTCTGTTGGGTTTTCAGCAGCGACTGTCTCTGTGGTTAATGCCTGAGCATGTGCACCAATGTTCTTTGGCCGATAAGATTTGGCTTGACACATTGTTCTAGCCTCTCTCTGATGTTCAACGAGGTGTTCATGAATCTCATTTGCTGTCCACTTTTCAGCTGTTTTGCACTTTAGGACACTTGTAAGAGCGGGGGTCGGGACAGTGTTTCACCAGCATCATTGTGACTTCGTGAGAGGGGTCCTCAATGTTTCGCCCCTGCCTTCTCAGACACTCATCTGCGACATCCACAGCCTTGTTCAAGCGTATCCAATAGTCCATGGGACTTTCTCCAGCCAGAGGAAGTGTGTTATAGAAATCTGCTAAAGGCATAGAGGAGTAGGTTAACTCACTGAAATGTTGTTTCAGAATATCAAAGACGAGCTTGGAGTTCTCAGCTGGCTGCAGCGATGGCATACTGCGCAGGGTAACTTTAACAATGTCTCTAGCCTTTCCCATTAGTCTTGACATTATCTCCTGGGAGTGCTCTTGCGGGTGTACACCCCTCTTATTCAGGTAAACGCTCATAATCTCTTCCCACTCATGCACTGTGTGTTTGTCTGTTCCATCACCCCTGAAGTACGGCGGCTCTTTGACATCTGTCTTCATGACTAACTTTACTCCTGTCATGTTCAAATCAGACTGTCCATATCCTAAGTTCAGGCTAGGCGTAGGAGTGGTTTGGTTATCTGCACTACCAACAGATCTCTGTAATTGGCTAGCAATGTTCTCTCCTATTTCATGAGCTAACTGTGTGATGAGACTCCCTAGGTCTGCAGAACTCACATGTGAACTAGACACTGGCTGACGTGGAGAATGTTCATCTGTTTGGGTGTGAGTGTATGAAAATGCAGGACAGCCCACTGAACTAACGCTGCTTGCAATGTCTGGAGCATCTCCTAAGCTACGCATGTGTGGTGCGGGGAATATTCATCAGTGCGTAAGCGTGTGGACGAGAGTACAGGTCTGCCTAGTATACCAGCACCCCTAACCGGCGTGCTCTCCACCATACTCATAAACCTGCCCCTCCCCAGGCTTACCCCTGCAGCATCTCCAACACTAAATGGTGTCTGCGCATCCTTACCATCAGCCATTTTTTTTTTTTTTTAAATAGAAAGTTGTAATAGACTATGGTAATGATATGTGAATCACCAGAACATGTGAATATGAAAAAAAATTGTAAAATGATAGAAGTAGCTGAGGTAAGCAATTAAGAGCTACAATTTACACATTAATGTTTGCCCTTATACTTGTAACGTTCGAAGAGGTTCCTACTCGTCACAGCAACCACCGGCGATCACCCTGGCGATGATCTGAAGCGAAGATAATCCGGGTCACGGCACCAATGTAGCCGGCGCGGTCTGTCTCTTGCCGACTACTGCGTTGTGTTCCGGTGCACTGAAGACAACACACTGGCGTACTTGAAGGCACTTTATTGTGTACAGCTCTCTCACTCTCTCCCAGCCGAGTACAATGCAGACTGTTCAACATCAAAGAGAGAAAATGTTCAACACTCTACCCTCGACCAGAATCCGCCTCTCCCAGCCGAATACAATGCAGACTCAGTATAATCACATTCAAAAATACAAGGAATAAAATACAACATCATTGGAAAATAAACATTGCATCTGGTGTATATCTTATGTATGTGTCATATTCATGTTATCTCTGCCAAAAACTCTGAGCTTTTAGCCTTTACATTAATACTGTGCAACATGACATAAACCATCTTTCAAACAGGTAATACATACAGTAATATGCACGAAGCAACATGTAATCCTTCACATTTGAGCTTTTCAGTGCCATTAGACACTAATCAATACATGAAAACATTTTAAATGAACACATTTTTAACCTGATATAGGGAATACATACCTGTTCAACATCAAAGAGAGAAAATGTTCAACACTCTACCCTCGACCAGAATCCGCCCTAACATAAAAAGAACAACGTGAGCTTCGTCACAAGAGGATAGAATGATGATTGCTAACTTACAGCTAAACAGAACACGAGGTTAGCTAAGTTAGCAATTTCTCAACTCTCAAAAATGGCTATATTCACGACACAGCTTGATTAAATGTACGTACACTCATCATATAATATACATACAAGTTACTATGTGCACTGAAACGTTTTAGTTTTAACAGGTATATCAAGTTTATGTCACGCCGAAGTGAACACGTACCTCTCCCAGCCGAATACAATGCAGACTGAGAAAAGCACAACATTCCTCCGCATATAACCAACTCTAGAGGGCGCACTTACACAACTAACTCTCCCAATATCTGTAGACTACACGAAATGCTGAACAATACAATATTTTGGTGAAATCAACTCACAAAATAAAATAAAAAATAGAAAATGAACGGTTGCAAAAATCTGTAATTCTTTGACCTGTTACACATGGATAGGGTTGGGAGCATTCCTGAGTTCACTTATGGTCCCACTAAGGTAATCTTAGGAGATATTCCTTTTGGCATACTGTAAATGCCTGTGCATAATGTACCTAATAAAGCATACTTATTTTAATTATCTTCAAAGGAATTCTGTAGAAGCAGCCTTTATTTTCAGACTCTGCAGGCCTGCTGGGAGGAATCATATTACAATAAACAGGTAAGATTCATCCCACAAAAACAGTAACCACAGAAAGAAAGAGATAGATTTAATCCCAAAACAAGAGTTTTATTTCAAGACAGTTTAGAGAAGATGGTCATAAGAGTTCTTAATATCACTTGCAAATTGTGAGACATGAGCAGTTGTGAAATGTTGCAAGAGGCCCTTCTGAAAGCACATTATATGGTCTTTAGTGGCACGGTCTCACACCTTACCTCATCTTGCAGAAGAAGCTCATGGTCCACTATCTGCTGCTCCAGAGTCGAGGCCAGGTCTCGCCCCATGTCACCATGGAGCACATGAGCGACTGGCTGGTGTCTCAGGGCAAAAAATCCCTTAGGGAGAGGTGAGTACCACGTCAGCTCTCACCTTCACTGCCATTCTCTGTCACCAGCAGCACTCCAGGAGGTGTTTGTAAAATAAACAACAGATAAATAGGAAGCCAGGAAAGTTGAAATGCTTTGTGTTTTATTTGAAGGGTGTGGAAGGAAACCCTGGAGGAGGGGAACGAACTCGCTCGGCTGGTAAGAGAATGAGAGTTAGAGACTTAGACTATCAGTCAGTGAGCTCTTTTCTAGCCTTTCAACAACTAGTTAGTACAGCAGAATATATCTGTTGTGAAATTACACTAATGGGACTTCCTGTTTCCTACGGCAGACCTGGGAAGTAAACACCTGCCTAAAAATGATTGACATGGAGCACAAGGCTGTCTGCAAGCTCCGCCGCTCTATGCACCCCACCTCTCCAGCTAGCGCTGACATGTGAGTTCCATGTACTGCCCTGCATACGGCTTGCTCCATTCATCTACACATCTGGAGCTATGCAGAAAAAAACTAGGGCAGTGTTCTCTGTGTGAACATTGCACATTGTTTAGCTTTCTCTGCTGCTTTTTGTTGATTTCAGCGACCCCAAGGTCCACATCATCATGGAGAGAGCTGTGAGGAGCATTCAGGACAAGCTGTCCAATAAGCCCTGTAGCAACCTGCTCAGCCCATCCCAGGTGGTGGTGGAGCTGGTGCCCAGGATCCTCCTGGCCCTGTGGCTTCAGCCAGAGGAAGGCCATTCAGATCACCCCATCCTCCTAAGCGGGATGGCTGTGAGTATGGTGGTGGCCGTAGGGGAGAAGCTCTCCAGCATGTTGAAGGCCTCTTCTCCTCACACCCCCTTTCTCCCGGGCTGCTGCTTTTGACTCTGTGAGGTCGATCCTCGGGAGAATCAGCCAGTCCTTCTCCCTGGATGACCTCACAACCCCCTTTTATGAGCTCTGTCTGTGCCTTTGTGGCGGACGAGGTGAAAAGCTACTTCCAGCCTACTGCAGACACCCTGCCAGTTCCCCCTGTCCTAGTGGTGGCCGTCTCCGCCACACTACCAGCTGACATCCAAGCAGGTGAGTAGCACTCATAGAGAGCACTCTGACATATGCCTTTTGTCATGACATCCTGGTGCCTTGTAGTAGTAAAGCCAATCAGGATTTTAATTGTCACCCCAAACACAGATGCAGACCAGGATTCTTCCCACCTGGAGGTTGTGGAAATCCCCCATAACACAGAGGCAGACCCAGCTTCTTCCCACCCATTGGTTGTGGACATCACCCCTAACACAGAGTCAGACCCTGCTTCTTCCAACCTGGAGGTTGTGGACATCACCCATAACACAGAGGCAGACCTGGCTTCTTCTCAGCTGGAGGTTGTGGACATCACCCCTAACAAAGAGGCACACCTGGCTTCTTCCCACCTGGAGCTTGTGGACATCACCCCTAACACAGAGTTAGACCCGGCTTCTTCCTATCAGGAGGTTGTGGAAACCACCCCTAACACAGAGACAGACCCGGCTTCTTCCAACCTGGAGCTTGTGGACATCACCCCAAACACAGAGGCAGACCCGGCTTCTTCCCACCGTATGGTTGTTGACATCACCCATAACTCAGAGGCAGACCCAGCATCTTCCCACCTGGAGGTTGTGGACATCACCCCTAACACAGAGGCAGACCCGGCTTCTTCTCACCTGGAGGTTGTGGACATCACCCCCTAACAAAGAGGCACACCTTGCTTCTTCCCAACTGGAGGTTGTGGACATCACTCCTAACAAAGAGGCACACCTGGCTTCTTCCCACCAGGAGCTTGTGGACATCACCCCTAACACAGAGGCAGACCCATCTTCTTCCCACCAGGAGGTTATGGAAATCATCCTAACACGAGAGGCAGACCTGGCTGCTTTCCACTTGGAGCTTGTGGACATCACCCCTAACACAGAGGCTAAGAAGGCTTCTACCCACCTGAAGTTTGTGGTCCTCACCCCCTAACACAGAGTTAGACCCGGCTTCTTCCTATCAGGAGGTTGTGGAAACCACCCCTAACACAGAGGCAGACCCGGCATCTTCCCACCTGGAGCTTGTGGACATCACCCCAAACAAAGAGGCAGATCCTGCTTCTTCCCACCTGGAGTTTGTGGACATCACCCCTAACACAGATGCAGACCCGGCTTCTTCCCACCTAGAGGTTGTGGACATCACCCCAAACACAGAGGCAGATCCTGCTTCTTCCCACCTGGAGCTTGTGGACATCACCCCTAACACAGAGGCAGACCCGGCTTCTTTCCACCTAGTTGTTGTGGACATAACCTTTAACACAGAGGCAGACCCGGCTTATTCCCAGCTGGAAGTTGTGGAAATCACCCCTAACATAGAGGCAGACCCGGCTTCTTCCCACCGTAAGGTTGTGGACATCACCCCTAATACAGAGGTAGACCCGGCTTCTTCTCACCTGGAGGTTGTGGAAATCACCCCTAACAAAGAGGCAGAACCCGTCTCTTCCCACTTGGAGATTGTGTTCGTCACACCTAACACAGAGGCAGAACCCGTCTCGTCCCACTTGGAAGTTGTGGACATCACCCCTTACACAGAGGCAGACCCGGCTTCTACCCACCTGAAGGTTGTGGACATCACCCCTAACACAGAGGCAGATCCGGCTTGTTCTCAGCTGGAGGTTTTGGACCTCACCCTAACACAGATAAATACCCTGCTTCTTCACTCTTGGAGGTTGCGGACGTCACACCTGAAGAAAAGCCTCTCATGGTGGCCGTCTACGCCACTCTGCCATCTGACATCCAAGCAGGTGAGTAAGACTTATAGAAAGCACTCTGACAGGTGCCGTTCATCATGATAACATGTAAAGTGTTGGTCCCATGTTTCATGAGCTGAAATAAAAGATCCCATTCAACTGGCCAGTGTTTAGAACCTACGGTTTGCATTTATTTACATTCTGCCCCGCTTTTGTCCCTTTCCAGAGGATGTTGCTGTGGTCACCCTGGACGTCACCCCACACGTCACCAAGGAGGTGACCCTGGATGTTCCATGCAGGGGCGAGGAAAGGGGCAGTCCGGCGTTTTTTTGCAGGCTTTGGAGGGCAGTGTGCTGCTGCGCTTGCCACAAGGAAGAGGAGGAACAATATTAATTATTCATTAGACCAGAAACAGGATTGAACCATAGACCATTAAATTCTTTGCATTATAGTTGCCTTCAATTCTGATTTTCTTCTGTTTAATTCTTAATTAATTTCAGAACATTTCTCTAAACTTTGTGGAGTAGGTTGTATAAATAAGTGGGAAACATCCCAATCCCAATTTTAATGCTTTTAATAATTAACTTATTAAATTTTTTTTAGATGTATTATTTGACAAAAAAGTGGAGGGCGCGACCAAAAAACTTTAATCATCATAGAAAACTCTTGCTCACTATGAAAAATGCATTGTTTTATTTAAGCAAAGTTCAAAGATGAACGTTTCGGCCTAGTCTATGACGATATGCAAGTTGTGTTTGCCCAGTTAAAGGGGGACCCAGACTCACCCTGGTTCTTGAGGGTTGCAGACACTGAATAATTATCATTTGAAATAAATGGCACTTTTCAAGTCTTGACTAAAAATCTTTAATGAATATGAATTTAAATACAATTGACTTGAGGATCAGAGCAGGCAGGCTGACTGGCTTGCCCTGAAGGCCCTCTGCCTCTACCTCTGTGTGGTTAATCTCAGCCAAGAGGTTGTATGGGTTGTCTGTCTCTCTCTGGGTGTGAATCACTATCACTATGACCTCTTGCTCAGCCTGCCCGTTGGCCTGATTAGAAGGCTTCCCCTCTCATTCCTTGCTCACAGGAGCAGGGGTGATGGCATCCGGGGTAACCTCTTCCTCTCCTGTATCTAACCCATCTTTCTGGCTGTGAGTTCGACTGAGGTCACTCGTTCTCTCTCCCAGGGTGTTGGATAGTTTCTCCTCCTCTGTGTCTTGTGTATTTTCTACATTGTAGAATAATAGTGAAGTCATCAAAACGATTAAATAACACATATGGCATCATGTAGTAACCAAAAACGTGTTACACATATCAAAATATATTTCAGATTTGAGATTCTTCAAAGTAGCCACCCTTTGCCTTGATCACAGCTTTGTACATACAGAATAATTCGAAATGTTCTGAGACCAGGTTGCGCTTTCACCTCCCCCGGTAAGAATGGAATAAGGCAACCTCAGAGTTACATTCAAGGATACTTTATTGACACACACGGATGAAATGGACATGGAAAGGTAGTGGAATGATAGTGGTCCTGTAATGGACAGATAACAGGGGTAATGAATATGCACAATAACTGATAGCACAAGTAGAGCAACAACGCTATTAACAAAGGAAGGGCTGTATTAATGGCATAATGCTACCTGCGGAGTATTACACAACACAGTAAACACAGAGAGGCAACTTACAATAGGCAATGGTAGTAACTATGAAGAACAACAAGCAAGAATGATATACATGTTACAAACTCACTTTGTGCACGTACACTATCCCACGGTATCTCTGTGCATTCAAATTGTCATCGATAAAATGTTCATTGTCCGTAGCTTATGCCTGCCCATACAATAACCCCACTGCCACCATGGAGCATTCACAACGTTGACATCAGCCAACAGCTCGCCCATACGCTGCTTTACAAGTGGTCTGAAGTCGTGAGGCCAGTTAGAAGTACTGCCAAATTCTCTAAAGCCGCCTTGGCTTATGGTTGAGAAATTAACATAAACATATCTGGCAACAGCTCTGGTGGACATTCCTGCAGTCCGTAAGCCAATTGCACGCTGCCTCAAAACTTGAAACATCTGTGCATTGTGTTGTGTGACAAAACTGCACATTTTAGAGTGGCATTTTATTGTCCTCAGCACAAGGTGCACCTGTGTAATTATCATGCTGTTTAATCAGCTTCTTGATATGCCATAGTTGTGAGGTGGATGGATTATCTTGGCAAAGGAGAAATGCTCGCTTACAGGGATGTAAACAAATTTGTGTACACAATTTGAGAGAAATAAGCTTTTTCAGCTCATGAAACATGGGACCAACACTTTACATGTTTCGTTTATATTTTTGTTCAGTGTAGTTATTAGGTTGGGAGATTGGGATCCTATCTGGGCTAGCTAAAGCCAACTTCATGGTTAGTAGTATGAGAGAGAAAATATAACAAGACAAATTTAAACATCACAAATCTGAGGGGGCAAGTTACCCTGTGCCCCCTTTGGGCATGACGTCTCTGCTATCAACCACATCATTCTGTCTCCGTGAATATTCAAAACAGACACATTCATTCAGGTCTGGTACTGGTCCTACCATATAGATCAGGGATGGACAATTCCAGTCCTTGGGGGTCGGAGGGGTGTCACACTTTTTCCCCATCCCTAGCAAACACAGATGATTAAACTTATTGCATTCTAAACTGAAACCCATGAGTACTTGATTATTAGAGTCAAACGTGTTAGCTGGGGCTGGGGAAAAAGTGTAACACCAATCAGGTCCCGAGGACTGGAGTTGCCCATCCCTGATATAGATGCTCTGTTTGCACGCATCGAGGGATGTGGTGACAGTGGTGACAAGGGAGCACACAGAAACAGCTTTGTCCTTTTAGAAAGTCGTCATAATCCTTAAATAAATATGATATGTATGCAAGAAATGCAAGAAATGCAGAGCCACTTCCAAAAACATATTGACAGAGTCTAGTATCTAGTAATCTAATCAATTTGTTTTCAACCCCTTTGTTATGGCAAGCCTAAATAAGCTCAGGAGTAAAAATGTGCTTAACAAGTCACATAATCAGTTAGATGGACTCACTATGTGTGCAATAATAGTGATTTTCAAACGACTACATAATCTCTGTACCCCACACATACAATTATCTATAAGGTCCCTCAGTCCAGCAGTGAATTTGAAACATAGATTCAACCACAAAGACCAGGGAGGTTTTCCAATGCCTCGCAAAGTAGGGCACCTTTTGGTAGATGGGTACAATTAAAGCAGACATTGAATATTCCTTTGAGCACGGTGAAGGTATTAATTACGCTTTGGATGGTGTATCAATACACCCAGTCACTACAAAAATACAGGCGTCCTTCCTAACTCAGCTGCCGGAGAGGAAGGAAAACGATCAGGGATGTCACCATGAGGCCAATGGTGACTTTAAAACAGTTAGAAAGTTTAATGCTTTGATAGGAGAAAACTGAGGATGAATCATCAACATTGTAGTTATTCCACAATACTAACCTAATTGACAGAGTATGCACTCACAAACTGTAAGTCGCTCTGGATAAGAGCGTCTGCTAAATGACTAAAATGTAAATGTAAAAGAAGGAAACCTGTGCATGCATTGTGTTTGCAATAAGGCACTAAAGTAAAACTGCAAATAATGTGGCAAAGAAATGAACTTTATTTCCTGAATACAAAGCGTAATGTTTGGGGCAAATCCAACACAACACATCACTGAGTACCACTCTTCATATTTCCAAGCATGGTGGTGGCTGCATCATGTTATGGGTATGCATGTCATTGGCAAGGACTAGATACTTTTTTAGGATAAAAATAAACGGCATAGAGCTAAGTACAGGCAGATTCCTAGAGGAAAACCTGGTTCAGTCTGCTTTCCAACAGACACTGGGAGACACATTCCCTCTTCAGCAGGACAATAACCTAAAACACAAGGCCAAATATTCACTGGAGTTGCTTACCAAGACGACATTGAATGTTTCTGAGTGGCTTGGTTACAGTTTTGACTTAATTCGGCTTGAAAACCTATGGCAAAAAAAAAAAATGCCTGTCTATATAATGTATATTGCATATATTTTACAATCCAGTTGTGCAAAGCTCTTGGAGACTTACCCAGAAAGACACAGCTTTAATCGACTCAGGGGTGTGAATACTTATGTAAATGAGATATTTCTGTATTTCATTTCCAATACATTTGCAAAAATTTCAAAAACGTCTTTTCACTTTGTCATTATGGGGTATTGTGTGTAGCTGCGTAAGAGAAAATATTATAATTGAATCCATTTTGAATTCAGGCTGTAAGAAAACAACATGTGGAATAAGTTAAGGGGTATGAATACTTTCTGAATGCACTGTATATCTGCAAGAAAGTGATAAATAAGTGACTGTTTGAATGGGGGTCATATAAACATTGCCTTATTTATATTTTTACAGACAATATTAAGTTAATTCTGTCTGAAATAGTCATGCTATAATGGGCATAGTTTCTCAGACCAAATTTCCATTCTGGCTCAAACAAAGCAAAGAAATTATCTTGAGGCTAGAGCGCAGGTGCCAAGACCAGAGTAGGCGCGTAAACAAGATGGCGTATTGAATAGAAATCGGTACAAAACACCTCAAGATAAAAACATAATATTCAAAATCAGTAAGTTAGACTAAATATTAGCATTTCATATATTCGCAGTTAATATAATTCAATCTGGATAATAACAGAAATAAGATCATAAGGCTAGAGAAATATATCGACAAATATTACTACAACAAGCAACACCCAAACATGACTGAAGACAAGCGTGGAGAGCCGATCCCCAAAAGAAAACGCGACTCATCGACAGATACAGATGATATATGCTTTTCACCACTAGGTATGGTAAGTGTGGAAAGCGACCTGTTGAAGTCGATAAATGACAAATTGGGCATATTAGAACTGGTCAGTAAAGACGTAAAAGAGTTGAAAGCGAGTCTTCAAATGAGTGACGAAAAAAGCTTTGGTAATGGAGAAAGAAACCAAAGAAATAAAAGTGACAGTCTCTAAAATGGAAACGGACGTTAGGGAATTAAAAAAGGAGAACAATCTTCTGAGAGAAGCCTTACTAGACATCCAAACTAGATCGATGAGGGAAAATCTAGTACTTACGGGTATTCAGGAAAAGGAGGGAGAAATAACAGAGAATATTATGAAGGACTTCCTGCATACAGCGCTACAAATCCCACTCGAGGCTGTCGATAAAATCCAACTCGAACGTGTACATCGTTTCGGGAAAAAGAGGACAGAAATATGAGCGCCCAATCGTTGCCAAATTTGCTTTTTTTAAGGACAAAGCTATGGTGAAAAGCCTGGGAAAAAGACTTGCTGGCACGAAAATAGGCATGAATGATCAGTTCCCGAAGGAGATTGTAGAAAGGCGCAAAGTTCTGTATCCAATCTTCAAGGAAAACAGATTAAAAGGGAAACGTGTTGCACTAGTGGTGGATAAATTATATATTGACAACCAAATGTTCAGAGACACAAAGACTACTCCATGGCTATTCTAAAAGTTGTAATGGAGGAGTCAAATATTGGAGCACCTGATACTAGCAATGATAGGGATTGTAATATTAAATAATATTTATAGTAAGTATAGTATTTTATAAATGGATAAAACTATATAACAAGCAGAATAATACATCTTTATATACAAATAATTAGAACATGGATTTTTTGGCGGGAGGTTGTTGTTTTGGCGGATGGTTGTTGTGGTTGGTCCTGTGTTCTCTCTGGCGTCCTTTCCCCCTTGCAGCAGATGTGGATGCGGGTGCGTTTGCACGCTCGGCCCATTTCTTCCGCAGTCAACCATGTGGTGTGCATTTTTGTGTTTGAAAAGGTACGGCGTTAAGTGAGTGAGAGGGGAAATGGTTGCATATCCCAGAGCCGACCGGGGGTCTATGAACAGGGGTAGTGAGAGAGAGAGCTTTCAATTTTGTGTAGATGAGGGATATACATTTTTAAATATAGTATACATCTAATCTAATTATTCATTGTCCTATCATGATGGAAAGATCCCTAACCCTATAACCTGGACACCCACCTGAGCGACCCATACACCAAAGAGAAGTTCCCATCTATTTTATGGACCTGCTGTGAATATGCAGCCTAAATAGAGAAATAAATGCGGTCAGAGACCTACTTGAGCAGCACCGCCCCCTCAAGATTCTGAGCCTGCCTGGCAGGGTTGGTCCTACAAAGCCAGAGCCCCCTGATGGGAGAGCATAATATACAAGGAAATTCTCAAAGCTGCTAATGAGAACCTTGGCGACCTTTTACCTAGCCGGTGGGGATTCCGGTGGGGTACGCCCACCCAGGTAGTGGCAGTGCTGGCAACACTGGCTGCAGTAACCCATGGGGGGGGGGTCACACTCGGACAATCAGAGAGGGGGTTTATCATTGTGGCCCAGGTGGCACAAAATAATCAAAGGTCTGACCGCATGGAGATGCTTGGGAAAATGGTTACAACAGGGGATCAGAGTGTTTGTGTCTCAGGTGAAGAGGGTGGATCTGATCTCCATCACCTAGGACTTGACATAGATTAAGTAGATTAATCAAATCTCACATTGTTGTCAATTTCTGCTCAATTTGCATGCTTTCTCAATCAGCTTTAACTGTATGTGCACTCGTAGATCAAGTTATTTCTCGAGTTGGGCTCTGGGATATAACAGCCGTTGAGTATCGGATTTTATGGTGGATTGTGGAGGAGGGGGTTGAGTGTGTTGGAGTATGTGAGTATGTGCGTGTGTGCTGGTCTGGCATCTGTTGTGGGGGGGTGGGGATGTTGGGGGGTATGGGATGGACCGCGGGAATTATTTGCTAGGATAATAATTGCTTGTCAATGAATTAAATGTAATACAATGGCAATCCTGGTTATATGTTAGAATCCTATGCGTGAACTGCCGACATTATTACGCATATTAATTGATAATGATGGAAAATAGGATATGCATAATAAAAAATAAAAAAATAGTTATATAGATATATATATATAGAGGTGAAAGCATTGGAAATGCTTTTGGCGGTTAACCTGCTTCTGTTTTGTGGGTGGCACTGTGTGCTGTTTTCGATGGATGGGTCCTGGCCTCTCGGGGCCTTAGGGATACAGAGGGACGTGGGGGGATGCTGATCACTGGGATGACGGCTCAACTTGGGATGGGGAGGGGCTTTAGCGGGGGAATTAGTGGAGAACAATTGAAGGGTTACTCCGTAGCAATGCAAATATCACGGTACAGCTATATGGACACTCAATCATTACGCTATTTTTTATTGGTAAATTTACAAACATATATAATGATAAATAGACTTGAAACTTGTATCTCATTATGGTGTATGGTGAAATAAGTATAGCCAGTTATAATTGTAATGGCTTAGCTGATAATAACAAAAGAAGAACAATATTTACATGGCTCAAAGAGAAGGAATATAATATCTATTGTATACAGGAAACTCATTCAACAATTCGAGATGAAGTAGCGTGGAAAAAAGAATGGGGGAAATATACTTCTCCCATGGGCAAAGAAATTCAAAAGGGGTGATGATATTAATTAATAGTAATTTCGATCCGAATGTGCAAATTGTCCAAATAGATACGCAAGGTAGATGGATTATTTTAAATATGGTATTGGACCATAAACAGATATGGCTCATTAACCTTTACGGACCAAATAATGATGATCCACAATTCTTTGACAATATATATAATAAATTATCAAGCCTGCAAGCAACTCAAGACAATATTATTATGGTGGGGGATTATAATACTGTTTTAAATAGCTCAATGGACCGAAAAGGAAATCACACCACAAACAATCACCCACATGCTCTTAAGGAAATTGTGAATGTCATGGATACATTAGAACTAGTAGATATATGGAGGCTTAAATATGCTGATCTAGTGAGATATACATGGCGGAGACTGAATCAAGCTAGTCGTCTTGACTTCTTTCTTATCTCATTCTCGTTGGCACCAAAAGTAAAAAAAGTGTTGATAGGGGACAGAATGCGGTCGGACCATCATATAATAGGCATATACATTACTCTGACTGAATTTCCACGTGGGCGAGGATATTGGAAATTTAATCAAAGCCTATTAGATGATAATTTATTTATAATTAGAACAAAGGAATTTATAACTGACTTTTTCCAACATAACATAGGTACAGCGAATCCCCTCATTGTATGGGACACCTTTAAATGTGCCTTTAGAGGCCATGCAATTCAGTACTCATCTCGAAAACAAAAGCAATTTAGGTCAAAAGAGTTTATACTAAGAAAGGAAATAGAAAGTCTAACAGAACAGATAATGGCAATAAAAACTGTAACATAGAGGCTCAGAATAAATTAGAGGAAAAACAAAAAGAAATGGAAAAACTTATTCAAGAAAGATCAAGTGTAATATATTATAAAAATAAAGCAAACTGGATGGAATATGGGGAAAAATGCACAAAATTCTTTTTAATCTTCAACATAGGAATGCTACCAAAAAGAACTTAATGAAACTGGTTACAATTGACGGAGTCACCCATAATTCACCTAATGATATTTTGAAGGAAGAAACAAAGTATTTTAAGCATATGTTTTCTTTTCAGTCGCCTCCATCTCCTCTAACTGAAGCTAATTGTAGAGATTTTTTCCTATTGATAATGTCAAATTAACAGCCACACAGAAAGACTCATGTGAAGGTGAAATTACAGAGGAGGAACTTCTGGATGCAATTAAAGACTTTAAGTCTGGGAAAACTCCAGGGTTGGATGGCATACCAATCGAGGTATACCAAACCTTTTTTGATATACTAAGAGGACCGTTATTAGCATGTTTTAACCACTCCTATGTAAATGGTAGATTATCTGACACTCAAGAAGAAGGTCTGATCTCATTATTACTGAAACAGGATACAAGTGGAAAATATAAAGATCCAGTCCATTTACAAAATTGGAGGCCCCTTACACTTCAGTGTTGTGATGCAAAAATCCTAGCAAAATGTATAGCGCATAGAATTAAAAAGGTATTGTCGGATATTATTCATTCTAATCAGACAGGTTTTTTACATGGAAGATACATTGGAGATAATATAAGGCAAGTATTGGAAACAATAGAACACTATGGAAAATATGGGAAACCAGGCCTGCTATTCATAGCAGACTTCGAATAGGCATTTGATAAAGTTCGACTGGAATTTATATATAAATGCCTGGAGCATTTCAATTTTGGAGAATCTCTTATAAAATGGGTCAAAATCATGTATAGTAACCCTAGGTGTAAAATAGTAAATAATGGCTATTTCTCAGAAAGTTTCAAACTGTCAAGAGGAGTGAAACAAGGTTGTCCACTATCGGCATATCTATTTATTGTGGCCATCGAGATGTTAGCTATTAAAATCAGATCCAATAATAATATCAGAGGATTAGAAATACAGGGCTTAAAAACAAAGGTGTCATTGTACGCAGATGATTCATGTTTTCTTTTAGATCCACAACTAGAATCCCTCCACAGCCTCATAGAGGATCTAGATACATTTTCTAACCTCTCTGGATTAAAACCAAATTATGACAAATGTACTATATTACGTATTGGATCACTAAAAAATACAATTTTTACATTACCATGTAGTTTACCAATAAAATGGTCTGATGGTGATGTGGATATACTCGGAATACATATCCCAAAGGAAATAAATGATCTCACTTCAATAAATTTTAATAGAAAGTTAGCAAAAATAGATAAGATCTTACTACCATGGAAAGGAAAATACCTGTCAATTTGTGGGAAAATCACCCTGATTAACTCTTTAGTATTATCCCAGTTTACCTATTTGCTTATGGTCTTGCCTACGCCTAGCAAACAGTTTTTTAAATTATATGAGAAAAAAATATTCAATTTTATTTGGAACGGCAAGCCAGACAAAATTAAAAGAGCATATTTATATAATGAATATGAATTCGGAGGACAGAAATTATTAAATATTAAAGCATTAGACCTATCACTAAAATCTTCAGTCATCCAAAAGTTATACTTAAATCCGAACTGGTTCTCAAGCAAATTAGTAAGATTGTCTCACCCACTGTTCAAGAAAGGCCTTTTTCCCTTTATTCAGATTACAACCTCTCACTTTCAGTTATTTGAAAAGGAAATAATCTCCCAAATGTCACTATTTCTAAAACAAGCCATAGAAAGTTGGTTGCAATTTCAATTTAATCCTCCAGAAACGACAGAACAAATAATGCAACAAATATTGTGGTTAAATTCAAATATACTAATTGACAAAAAACCTTTATTTTTTGACAGAATGTTTAAAAAAGGTATAATCTTCGTAAATGATATCATCGGTAGGACTGGTGGAGTTATGTCGCACATGCAGCTAACAAAAACATATGGAAATGTCTGCTCTACCCAAAATTACAACCAAATAATTGCAGCCTTACCGCAAAAGTGGAAGAGGAAAGTTGAAGGGGGAGAAAGTAAGGAACTTGTCTGTCGGCCTTGCATTAAAGAACATAATTGGTTAAGGAAAACTGTGATAAATAAAAAAGTATATCAGTTTCACTTAAGGACCAAAGGATTGACAGCAGTCCCATATAGATTGCAAAATAGTTGGGAAGAGATCTTTGACGTACCGATCCCATGGCATAGTGTTTATGAACTGACACGCAAAAGCGACACCGGATTCAAAAAATTAGAATCTTTCAATTTAAATTATTATATAAAATTCTTGCTACCAATAGAATGTTATTTATATGGGGGATACAATCTTCCCAGCTCTGCAGATTTTGCTGTGAAGAGATAGAATCATTAGATCATTTGTTTTGGTTCTGTCCATTTGTAGCTTGTTTTTGGACACAGGTCCAGGAATGGCTAAAGGATTGCAATATTTACCTGGAACTAACCTTGCAGATAGCATTACTGGGTGATCTGAAAAGTCATAGTCAATCAATCAATAATATAATAATACTTTTAGCAAAAATGTTTATTTTTAATTCACAATCTGTAGAAGCAATGAGAATAGAAAGGTTCAGAACTTTTGTAAAACATCACAGTATGGTTGAAATATATATGGCAAATAGAAATCCTATATGGATGGTGTTAAGAGATAGATGGGAGGTATTGAATAGAGTTGAAGGATGGGACTAATAACAAATAACAACAAATAATAACAAAGATAGCTAATAATGTAAGCATACTGTGTCCATAATAAGTATATAGGTTGTATGTTGGGAGCTTTTGGGAAAGAGCACAGTTAGAAAGATATGGCATTTAGAAGCAAACCGGATGGACATCATGAAAATGATCGGAGAGGTTGAGAGTAGAAGAAGTTTAGGAGCAAAAAAAAAAAAAAAAAAAAAAATATATATATATATATATATATATATATATATATAGAATTATTGTAAAATTAACTCTGTCTATAAGGTGTAGATAGTAAGTATAGACCGGAAGTAGAGGCCTGGGCGTTGTTGTTCACTAATTTACTCCAAGTAGGGAAAGGATGGTGGGGTTGAAAAGTAATAAAGGGGAATATATATATAAAAAATAAAAAAAACATGGGGGGATTGGAAGTGATGCAGACAATTACATTGATAGAAGATACAATCTATCTGCAATATTAAGCTGATCCATCCCCCGAAAAAAAAAAAAAGCAATCTGATCATGCTGCAGTCAAATACAGCTATAGGGAATGCCTATACAGTGGGGAAAAAATGTATTTAGTCAGCCACCAATTGTGCAAGTTCTCCCACTTAAAAAGATGAGAGAGGCCTGTAATTTTCATCATAGGTACACGTCAACTATGACAGACAAAATGAGGAAAAAAAATCCTGAAAATCACATTGTAGGATTTTCTATGAATTGATTTGCAAATTATGGTGGAAAATAAGTATTTGGTCAATAACAAAAAGTTTCTCAATACTTTGTTATATACCCTTTGTTGGCAATGACACAGGTCAAACGTTTTCTGTAAGTCTTCACAAGGTTGTCACACACTGTTGCTGGTATTTTGGCCCATTCCTCCATGCAGCTCTCCTCTAGAGCAGTGATGTTTTGGGGCTGTCGCTGGGCAACACAGACTTTCAACTCCCTCCAAAGATTTTCTATGGGGTTGAGATCTGGAGACTGGCTAGGCCACTCCAGGACCTTGAAATGCTTCGTACGAAGCCACTCCTTCGTTGCCCGGGTGGTGTGTTTGGGATCATTGTCATGCTGAAAGACCCAGCCACGTTTCATCTTCAATGCCCTTGCTGACGGAAGGAGGTTTTCACTCAAAATCTCACGATATATGGCCCCATTCATTCTTTCCTTTACACGGATCAGTCGTCCTGGTCCCTTTGCAGAAAAAACAGCCCCAAAGCATGATGTTTCCACCCCCATGCTTCACAGTAGGTATGGTGTTCTTTGGATGCAACTCAGCATTCTTTGTCCTCCAAACACGACGAGTTGAGTTTTTACCAAAAAGTTATATTTTGGTTTCATATGACATTCTCCCAATCCTCTTCTGGATCATCCAAATGCACTCTAGCAAACTTCAGACGGGCCTGGACATGTACTGGCTTAAGCAGGGGGGACACGTCTTGCACTGCAGGATTTGAGTCCCTGGCGGCGTAGTGTGTTACTGATGGTAGGCTTTGTTACTTTGGTCCCAGCTCTCTGCAGGTCATTCACTAGGTCCCCCCGTGTGGTTCTGGGATTTTTGCTCACCGTTCTTGTGATCATTTTGACCCCATGGGGTGAGATCTTGCGTGGAGCCCCAGATCGAGGGAGATTATCAGTGGTCTTGTATGTCTTCCATTTCCTAATAATTGCTCCCACAGTTGATTTCTTCAAACCAAGCTGCTTACCTATTGCAGATTCAGTCTTCCCAGCCTGGTGCAGGTCTACAATTTTGTTTCTGGTGTCCTTTGACAGCTCTTTGGTCTTGGCCATAGTGGAGTTTGGAGTGTGACTGTTTGAGGTTGTGAACAGGTGTATTTTATACTGATAACAAGTTCAAACAGGTGCCATTAATACAGGTAACAAGTGGAGGACAGAGGAGCCTCTTAAAGAAGAAGTTACAGGTCTGTGAGAGCCAGAAATCTTGCTTGTTTGTAGGTGACCAAATACTTATTTTCCACCATAATTTGCAAATAAATTCATAAAAAATCCTACAATGTGATTTTCTGGATTTTTTTTTCTCAATTTGTCTGTCATAGTTGACGTGTACCTATGATGAAAATTACAGGCCTCTCTCATCTTTTTAAGTGGGAGAACTTGCACAATTGGTGGCTGACTAAATACTTTTTTTCCCCACTGTACATTGTCCAATCACCAGGTCTGGTACTGCTCCTACCATATAGATCAAGGATGGACAATTCCAGTCCTTGGGGGCCGGAGTGGTGTCACACTTTTTCCGCAAACTCTAGTAGCTCAGATGCAATAATTTAATAACCTAATAACCAACGTTTCGACAGACAAGCTGTCTTCATCAGGGTATCCTGACGTTGGTTATTAGGTTATTAAATTATTGCTTCTGAGCTCCTAGAGTGTGCGGCTCTCCTTTTCTTTTTCAAGTGTTCTACTCCGATAGCCAGCACCTCGCCTAAATAGGTGTGCGTTTCTTTCGCCTCCATATTAATCTGGTACTGGTCCTACCATATAGATCAGGGATGGACAATTCCAGTCCTTGGGGGTTGGAGTGGTGTCACACTTTTTCCCCATCCCTAGCAAACACAGCTGATTAAACTTATTGCATTCTAAACTGAAGCCCATGAGTATTTGATTATTAGAGTCAAATGTGTTAGCTGGGGCTGGGGAAAAAGTGTAACACCAATCAGGTCCCGAGGACTGGAGTTGCCCATCCCTGATATAGATGCTCTGTTTGCACACATCGAGGGATGTTGTGACAGTGGAGACAAGGGAACACACATAAACAGCTTTGTCCTTTTAGAAGGTCGTCATAATCCTTAAATAAATATGATGTGTATGCAAGAAATGCAGAGCCACTTCCAAAAACATATTGACAGAGTCTAGTATCTAGTAATCTAATCAATTAGTTTTCAACCCCTTTGTTATGGCAAGCCTAAATAAGCTCAGGAGTAAAAATGTGCTTAACAAGTCACATAATCAGTTAGATGGACTCACTATGTGTGCAATAATAGTGATTTTCAAACGACTACATAATCTCTGTACCCCACACATACAATTATCTATAAGGTCCCTCAGTCCAGCAGTGAATTTGAAACATAGATTCAACCACAAAGACCAGGGAGGTTTTCCAATGCCTCGCAAAGTAGGGCACCTTTTGGTAGATGGGTACAATTAAAGCAGACATTGAATATTCCTTTGAGCATGGTGAAGGTATTAATTACGCTTTGGATGGTGTATCAATACACCCAGTCACCACAAAAATACAGGCGTCCTTCCTAACTCAGCTGCCGGAGAGGAAGGAAAACGATCAGGGATGTCACCATGAGGCCAATGGTGGCTTTAAAACAGTTAGAAAGTTTAATGGCTTTGATAGGAGAAAACTGAGGATGAATCATCAACATTGTAGTTACTCCACAATACTAACCTAATTGACAGAGTATGCACTCACTAACTGTAAGTCGCTCTGGATAAGAGCGTCTGCTAAATGACTAAAATGTAAATGTAAAAGAAGGAAACCTGTGCATGCATTGTGTTTGCAATAAGGCACTAAAGTAAAACTGCAAATAATGTGGCAAAGAAATGAACTTTATGTCCTGAATACAAAGCGTAATGTTTGGGGCAAATCCAACACAACACATCACTGAGTACCACTCTTCATATTTCCAAGCATGGTGGTGGCTGCATCATGTTATGGGTATGCATGTCATTGGCAAGGACTAGATACTTTTTTAGGATAAAAATAAACGGCATAGAGCTAAGTACAGGCAGATTCCTAGAGGAAAACCTGGTTCAGTCTGCTTTCCAACAGACACTGGGAGACAAATTCCCTCTTCAGCAGGACAATAACCTAAAACACAAGGCCAAATATTCACTGGAGTTGCTTACCAAGACGACATTGAATGTTCCTGAGTGGCTTAGTTACAGTTTTGACTTAATTTGGCTTGAAAACCTATGGCAAAAAAAAAATGGCTGTCTATATAATGTATATTGCATACATTTTACAATCCAGTTGTGCAAAGCTCTTGGAGATTTACCAAGTAAGACACAGCTTTAATCGACTCAGGGGTGGGAATACTTATGTAAATGAGATATTTCTGTATGTAATTTCCAATACATTTGCAAAAATTTCAAAAGCGTGTTTTCAATTTGTCATTATGGGGTATTGTGTGTAGCTGCGTGAGAGAAAATATTATAATTGAATCCATTTTGAATTCAGGCTGTAAGAAAACAACATGTGGAATAAGTTAAGGGGTATGAATACTTTCTGAATGCACTGTATATCTGCAAGAAAGTGATAAATAAGTGACTGTTTGAAAGGGGGTCATATAAACATTGCCTTATTTATATTTTTACATATAACATAAAGTTAATTCTGTCTGAAATAGTCATGCTATAATGGGCGTCGTTTCTCAGACCAAATTTCCATTCTGGCTCAAACAAAGCAATCTGATCATGCTCCAGTCAAAAACAGCTATAGGGAATTCCTATACATTGTCCAATCTCCTTCCACACATTGATTACATCTTATTCAGAAAAAAACAAACTTGAAATTAAGTGTTGTTTCAGTGTCTTATTGCAGGTTGTGCAATGTTCAAAAGTGTGTGAGAGAAAAAGCATTAACTTGTGTGTGTGGTGTCAAGTGTGGATGGTCCTATGTATGCAAATAGCCGAGATTGGATATTTCAGCACCATGGACAGCAGCGACATTGGGATAGCGAGATCTGTAATTCAGCAACACATGACACTGGATAGTGGCTGTCTCAGGTGAAGTTGGCATTGGGAAAATCCCATCTAATGGGAAACGAGGCATAGGAGGCAAAAAGACTGAAGGAGAAGACTCCCACAGGAACTCTTGGCTTAACTGTTTTGCCACATTCATTTCAAATGTTACATTTTTGGATGTGTAAATAAAAGGGAACACATCTGCAAATAATGTAAACTGACTTTTCTAACTACACTGTACAGCTTTAGTGTGTCTGTGCGTCATTGGTACAACTGCAAGCAATTCGCTTCTCATAATTACAATTTAGTATTAACACTGGAGTGATAGATGTGCAGAAGATGATGTACAAATAGAGATACTGGGGTGCAAATTAGCAAAATAAATAACAATATGAGGATGAGGTAGTTGGGTGGGATAATTACAGATGGGCTGTGTACAGGTGCAGTGATTGGTAAGCTGCTCTGACAACTGATGCTTAAAGTTAGTGAGGGAGATAAGAGTCTACAGCTTCAAAGATTTTGCTGTTCGTTCCAGTCATTAGCAGAAGAGAGCTGGAAGGAATGGTGGCCAAAGGAGGTGTGATATACCTGCTGGAGCGCATACCATGGGTGGGTGTTGCTATGGTGACCAATGACTTAAGATAAGGCAGGGATTTGCCTAGCAGAGATTTATAGATGACCTGGAGCCAGTGGGGTTGGCGACGAATATGTAGTGAGGGCCAACCAACGAAAGCCTACAGGTCACAATGGTGGGTAGTATATGGGGCTTTGGTGACACAACAGATGGCACTGTGATAGGCTACATCCAATTTGCTGAGTAGAGTGTTGGAGGCTATTTTGTAAATGACATCGCGAAGTCAAGGATCGGTAGGATAGTCAGTTTTACGAGGGCATGTTTGCCAGCATGAGTGAAGGAGGCTTTGTTGTGAAATAAGAAGCCGATTCTAGATTTAACTTTGGATTGGAGATGCTTAATGTGAGTCTGGAAGGAGAGTCTACGGTCTAACCAGACACCTAGGTATTTGTAGTTGTCCACATATTCTAAGTCAGACCCGCCGAGAGTAGTGATTCTAGTTGGGCGGGCAGGTGCAAGCAGCGTTCGATTGAAGAGCAAGCATTTCGTTTTACTAGCGTTTAAGAGCAGTTGGAGGCTACGGAAGGAGTGTTGTATGGCATTGAAGGTCGTTTGGAGGTTTGTTAACACAGTGTCCAATGAAGGGCCAGATGTATACAAAATGGTGTCGTCTGCGTAGTTGTGGATCTGAGAGTCACCAGAAGCAAGAGCGACATCATTGATATGCACAGAGAACAGAGTCGGCCAATAATTGAACCCTGTGGCACCCCCATAGAGACTGCCAGAGGTCCAGACAACAGGCCCTCCGATTTGACACATTGAACTCTATCTGAGAAGTAGTTGTTGAACCAGGCGAGGCAGTCATGTGAGAAACCAAGGCTATTTAGTCTGCCAATAAGAATGCGGTGATTGACAGAGACGAAAGCCTTGGCCAGGTCGATGAAGAAGGCTGCACAGTACTTTTTTTTTTATCAATCGGGGTTATAATGTCGTTTACGACCTTGAGCGTGGCTGAGGTGCACCCATGACCAGCTCAGAAACCAGATTGCATAGCGGAGAAGGTACGGTGGGATTCGAAATGGTCGGTGATCTGTTTGTTAACTTGGTTTTCAAATACTTTCGAAAGGCAGGGCAGGATGGATATAGGTCTGTAAGAGTTTGGATCTAGAGTGTCACCCCCTTTGAAGAGGGGGATGACAGCGGCAGCTTTCCAATCTCTAGGGATCTCAGATGATACGAAAGAGACGTTGAACAGGCTAGTAACAGGGGTTGCTACAATTTCGGCTGCTAATTTTAGAAAGAAAGGGTCCAGATTGTCTAGCCCAGCTAATTTGTAGGGGTCCAGATTTTGCAGCTCTTTCAGAACATCAGCTATCTGAATTTGGATGAAGGAAAAGCGGGGGCATGGGCAAGTTGCAGCGGAGGGTGCAGAGCTGGTGGCCGGTGTAAGGGTAGCCAGGTGGAAAGCATTGCCAGCCGTAGCAAAATGCTTATTGAAATTCTCGATTATCGTAGATTTATCGGTGGTGACAGTGTTTCCTAGCCTCAGTGCAGTGGGTATCTGGGAGGAGGTGCTCTTATTCTCCATGGACTTTACAGTGTCCCAAAACTTTTTGGAGTTGTGCTACATGATGCAAATTTCTGTTTGCTTTCCTAACTGATTGTGTATATTTGTTCCTGACTTCCCTGAAAAGTTGCATATCGCGGGGGCTGTTCGATGCTAATGCAGTACGCCACAGGATGTTTTTGTGCTGGTCAAGGGCAGTCAAGTCTGGGGTGAACCAGGGGCTATACAGTGGGGAAAAAAAATATTTAGTCAGCCACCAATTGTGCAAGTTCTCCCACTTAAAAAGATGAGAGAGGCCTGTAATTTTCATCATAGGTACACGTCAACTATGACAGACAAATTGAGAAAAAAAAATCCAGAAAATCCCATTGTAGGATTTTTAATGAATTTATTTGCAAATTATGGTGGAAAATAAGTATTTGGTCACCTACAAACAAGCACGATTTCTGGCTCTCACAGACCTGTAACTTCTTCTTTAAGAGGCTCCTCTGTCCTCCACTCGTTACCTGTATTAATGGCACCTGTTTGAACTTGTTATCAGTATAAAAGACACCTGTCCACAACCTCAAACAGTCACACTCCAAACTCCACTACGGCCAAGACCAAAGAGCTGTCAAAGGACACAAGAAACAAAATTGTAGACCTGCACCAGGCTGGGAAGACTGAATCTGCAATAGGTAAGCAGCTTGGTTTGAAGAAATCAACTGTGCTAGGCCGCCAGGGACTCAAATCCTGCAGTAAGAGACGTGTCCCCCTGCTTAAGCCAGTACATGTCCAGGCCCGTCTGAAGTTTGCTAGAGTGCATTTGGATGATCCAGAAGAGGATTGGGAGAATGTCATATGGTCAGATGAAACCTAAATATAACTTTTTGGTAAAAACTCAACTCGTCGTGTTTGGAGGACAAAGAATGCTGAGTTGCATCCAAAGAACACCATACCTACTGTGAAGCATGGGGGTGGAAACATCATGCTTTGGGGCTGTTTTTTCTGCAAAGGGACCAGGACGACTGATCCGTGTAAAGGAAAGAATGTATGGGGCCATGTATCGTGAGATTTTGAGTGAAAACCTCCTTCCATCAGCAAGGGCATTGAAGATGAAACGTGGCTGGGTCTTTCAGCATGACAATGATCCCAAACACACCACCCGGGCAACGAAGGAGTGGCTTCATAAGAAGCATTTCAAGGTCCTGGAGTGGCCTAGCCAGTCTCCAGATCTCAACCCCATAGAACATCTTTGGAGGGATTTGAAAGTCCGTGTTGCCCAGCGACAGCCCCAAAACATCACTGCTCTAGAGGAGAGCTGCATGGAGGAATGGGCCAAAATACCAGCAACAGTGTGTGAAAACCTTGTGAAGACTTACAGAAAACGTTTGACCTGTGTCATTGCCAACAAAGGGTATATAACATAGTATTGAGAAACTTTTGTTATTGACCAAATACTTATTTTCCACCATAATTTGCAAATCAATTCATTAAAAATCCTACAATGTGATTTTCTGGATTTTATTTTCTCATTTTGTCTGTCATAGTTGACGTGTACCTATGATGAAAATTACAGGCCTCTCTCATCTTTTTAAGTGGGAGAACTTGTACAATTGGTGGCTGACTAAATACTTTTTTCCCCACTGTATCTGTTCTTAGTTCAGAATTTTTTGAATGGGGCAAGCTTATTTAAGATGGAGAGGAAAGCACTTTTAAAGAACAACCAGGCATCCTCTACTGACGGAATGAGGTCAACTACAATTGACTTGAGGATCAGAGCAGGAAGGCTGACTGGCTAGCCCTGAAGGCCCTCTGCCTCTACCTCTGTGTGGTTCATCTCAGCCAAGAGGTTGTATGGGTTGTCTGTCTCTCTCTGGGTGTGAATCACTATCACTATGACCTCTCGCTCAGCCTGTCTGTTGGCCTGATCAGAAGGCTTCCCCTCTCATTCCTTGCTCACAGGAGCAGGGTTGATGGCATCTGGGGTAACCTCCTCCTCTCCTGTATCTAACCCATCTTTCTGGCTGTGAGTTCGACTGAGGTCACTCGTTCTCTCTCCCAGGGTGTTGGATAGTTTCTCCTCCTCTGTGTCTTGTGTATTTTCTACGTTGTAGAATAATAGTGAAGACATCAAAACTATTAAATAACACATATGGCATCATGTAGTAACCAAAAACGTGTTACACATATCAAAATATATTTGAGATTCGAGATTCTTCAAAGTAGCCACCCTTTGCCTTGATCACAGCTTTGTACATACAGAATAATACGAAATGTTCTGAGACCAGGTTGCGCTTTCACCTCCCCCGGTAAGAGGGGAATAAGGCAACCTCAGAGTTACAGTGAGGGAAAAAAGTATTTGATCCCCTGCTGATTTTGTACGTTTGCCCACTGACAAAGAAATGATCAGTGTATCATTTTAATTGTAAGTTTATTTGAACAGTGAGAGACAGAATAACTACAACAAAATCCAGAAAAACGCATGTCAATCAGAAAGATTTCTGGCTCCCAGGCACACTCTTAAAGGGAGTGCTCCTAATCTCATCTTGTTACCTGTATAAAAGACACCTGTCCATAGAAGCAATCAGTCAATCAGATTCCAAACTCTCCACCATGGCCAAGACCAAAAAGCTCTCCAAGGATGTCAGGGACAAGATTGTAGACCTACACAAGGCTGGAATGGGCTACAAGACCATCGCCAAGCAGCTTGGTGAGAAGGTGACAACAGTTGGTGCGATTATTTGCAAATGGAAGAAACACAAAAGAACTGTCAATCTCCCTCGGCCTGGGGCTCCATGCAAGGTCTCACCTCATGGAGTTGCAATGATCATGAGAACGGTGAGTAATCAGCCCAGAACTACACGGGAGGATCTTGTCAATGATCTCAAGACACCTGGGACCATAGACACCAAGAAAACAATTGGTAACACACTACGCCGTGAAGGACTGAAATCCTGCAGCGCCCGCAAGGTCCCCCTGCTCAAGAAAGCACATATACAGGCCTGTCTGAAGTTTGCCAAGGAACATCTGAACGATTCAGAGGAGAACTGGGTGAAAGTGTTGTGGTCAGATGAGACTAAAATCGAGCTCTTTGGCATCAACTCAACTCGCCGTGTTTGGAGGACGAGGAATGCTGCCTATGACCCCAAGAACACCATCCCCACCGTCAAACATGGAGGTGGAAACATTATGCTTTGGGGCTGTTTTTCTGCTAAGGGGACAGGACAACTTCACCGCATCAAAGGGACAATGGACGGGGCCATGTACCGTCAAATCTTGGGTGAGAACCTCCTTCCCTCAGCCAGGGCATTGAAAATGGGTCGTGGATGGGTATTCCAGCATGACAATGACCCAAAACACACGGCCAAGGCAACAAAGGAGTGGCTCAAGAAGAAGCACATTAAGGTCCTGTCGAGTTGCCAAAAGTCAGCCTCAAAACCTTAATGACTTGGAGAAGATCTGAAAAAAGGCGTGGAACAAAATCCCTGCTGAGATGTGTGCAAACCTGGTGGCCAACTACAAGAAACGTCTGACCTCTGTGATTGCCAACAACGGTTTTGCCATGTCATGATTTGCAGAGGGGTCAAATACGTATTTCCCTCATTAAAATGCAAATACATTTATAACATTTTTGACATGTGTTTTTCTGGATTTTCTGGATCAAATACTTTTTTCCCTCACTGTACATTCAAGGATACTTTATTGACACACACGGATGAAATGGACATGGAAAGGTAGTGGAATGATAGTGGTCCTGTAATGGACAGATGACAGGGGTAATGAATATGCACAATAACTGATAGCACAAGTAGAGCAACAACGCTATTAACAAAGGAAGGGCTGTATTAATGGCATAATGCTACCTGCGGAGTATTACACAACACAGTAAAACACAGAGAGGCAACTTACAATAGGCAATGGTAGTAACTATAAAGAACAACAAGCAAGAATGATATACAGTGGGGAAAAAATGTATTTAGTCAGCCACCAATTGTGCAAGTTCTCCCACTTAAAAAGATGAGAGAGGCCTGTAATTTTCATCATAGGTACACGTCAACTATGACAGACAAAATGAGGAAAAAAAATCCTGAAAATCACATTGTAGGATTTTCTATGAATTTATTTGCAAATTATGGTGGAAAATAAGTATTTGGTCAATAACAAAAGTTTCTCAATACTTTGTTATATACCCTTTGTTGGCAATGACACAGGTCAAACGTTTTCTGTAAGTCTTCACAAGGTTGTCACACACTGTTGCTGGTATTTTGGCCCATTCCTCCATGCAGATCTCCTCTAGAGCAGTGATGTTTTGGGGCTGTCGCTGGGCAACACAGACTTTCAACTCCCCTCCAAAGATTTTCTATGGGGTTGAGATCTGGAGACTGGCTAGGCCACTCCAGGACCTTGAAATGCTTCGTGACGGCTCACTCCTTCGTTGCCCGGGTGGTGTGTTTGGGATCATTGTCATGCTGAAAGACCCAGCCACGTTTCATCTTCAATGCCCTTGCTGACGGAAGGAGGTTTTCACTCAAAATCTCACGATACATGGCCCCATTCATTCTTTCCTTTACACGGATCAGTCGTCCTGGTCCCTTTGCAGAAAAAACAGCCCCAAAGCATGATGTTTCCACCCCCATGCTTCACAGTAGGTATGGTGTTCTTTGGATGCAACTCAGCATTCTTTGTCCTCCAAACACGACGAGTTGAGTTTTTACCAAAAAGTTATATTTTGGTTTCATATGACATTCTCCCAATCCTCTTCTGGATCATCCAAATGCACTCTAGCAAACTTCAGACGGGCCTGGACATGTACTGGCTTAAGCAGGGGGACACGTCTTGCACTGCAGGATTTGAGTCCCTGGCGGCGTAGTGTGTTACTGATGGTAGGCTTTGTTACTTTGGTCCCAGCTCTCTGCAGGTCATTCACTAGGTCCCCCCCGTGTGGTTCTGGGATTTTTGCTCACCGTTCTTGTGATCATTTTGACCCCATGGGGTGAGATCTTGCGTGGAGCCCCAGATCGAGGGAGATTATCAGTGGTCTTGTATGTCTTCCATTTCCTAATAATTGCTCCCACAGTTGATTTCTTCAAACCAAGCTGCTTACCTATTGCAGATTCAGTCTTCCCAGCCTGGTGCAGGTCTACAATTTTGTTTCTGGTGTCCTTTGACAGCTCTTTGGTCTTGGCCATAGTGGAGTTTGGAGTGTGACTGTTTGAGGTTGTGAACAGGTGTATTTTATACTGATAACAAGTTCAAACAGGTGCCATTAATACAGGTAACAAGTGGAGGACAGAGGAGCCTCTTAAAGAAGAAGTTACAGGTCTGTGAGAGCCAGAAATCTTGCTTGTTTGTAGGTGACCAAATACTTATTTTCCACCATAATTTGCAAATAAATTCATAAAAAATCCTACAATGTGATTTTCTGGATTTTTTTTCCTCAATTTGTCTGTCATAGTTGACGTGTACCTATGATGAAAATTACAGGCCTCTCTCATCTTTTTAAGTGGGAGAACTTGCACAATTGGTGGCTGACTAAATACTTTTTTTCCCCACTGTACATGTTACAAACTCACTTTGTGCACGTACACTATCCCACGTTATCTCTGTGCATTCAAATTGTCATCGATAAAATGCAATTGTGTTCATTGTCCGTAGCTTATGCCTGCCCATACCATAACCTCACTGCCACCATGGGGCATTCACAACGTTGACATCAGCCAACAGCTCGCCCATATGCTGCTTTACAAGTGGTCTGAAGTTGTGAGGCCAGTTAGAAGTACTGCCAAATTCTCTAAAGCCGCCTTGGCTTATGGTTGAGAAATTAACATAAACGTATCTGGCAACAGCTCTGGTGGACATTCCTGCAGTCAGTAAGCCAATTGCACGCTGCCTCAAAACTTGAAACATCTGTGGCATTGTGTTGTATGACAAAACTGCACATTTTAGAGTGGCATTTTATTGTCCTCAGCACAAGGTGCACCTGTGTAATTATCATGCTGTTTAATCAGCTTCTTGATATGCCACATTTGTCAGGTGGATGGATTATCTTGGCAAAGGAGAAATGCTCGCTTACAGGGATGTAAACAAATGTGTGTACACAATTTGAGAGAAATAAGCTTTTTGTGCGAATGGAACATTTCTGGGATTTTTATTTCAGCTCATGAAACATGGGACCAACACTTTACATGTTGCGTTTATATTTTTGTTCAGTGTAGTTATTAGGTTGGGAGATTGGGATATTATCTGGTCTAGCTAAAGCCAACTTCATGGTTAGTAGTATTACAGAGAAAAAATAACAAGACAAATTTAAACATCACAAATCTGAGGGGGCAAGTGACCCTGTGCCCCCTTTGGGCATGACGTCTCTGCTATCAACCACATCATTCTGTCTCCGTGAATATTCAAAACAGACACATTCATTCAGGTCTGGTACTGTTCCTACCATATAGATCAGGGATGGACAATTCCAGTCCTTGGGGGGCAGTGGTATCACACTTTTTCCGCACACTCTAGGAGCTCAGAAGCAATAATTTAATAACCTAATAACCAACGTCAAGATACCCTGATGAAGACAGCTTGTCTGTCGAAACGTTGGTTATTAGGTTATTAAATTATTGCTTCTGAGCTCCTAGAGTGTGCGGCTCTCCTTTTCTTTTTCAAGTGTTCTACTCCGATAGCCAGCACCTCGCCTAAATTGTGTGCGTTTATTTCGCCTCCGTATTAATCTGGTACTGGTCCTACCATATAGATCAGGGATGGACAATTCCAGTCCTTGGGGGTCGGAGTGGTGTCACACTTTTTCCCCATCCCTAGCAAATACAGCTGATTAAACGTATTGCATTCTAAACTGAAGCCCATGTGTATTTGATCATTAGAGTCAAATGTGTTAGCTGGGGCTGGGGAAAAAGTGTACAATGCGTACTGTCATGAATTATTACTATTCCCAACAAGACAACGAAGTGATGGTCTTTACCCGCCATGGAGACTTATAAAGGCTACTTCCCCCCCACCAAAAGTTCCCACGCTGAGCGATATTGTTTACTACATCATTATGCATATAATTCAAGTCATACCTTTATTGTCATTCATGCTCTTATTTTTAACCGAGTAGCTTTGCAAAAGTGTAACCTGCGTCAATTCAGAGCTAGGAAATATTGGAATAACGTGCTTAAGAGGAGCCCTGACACGCACAACAGGATAACACAACAACCACATTTTCAATTGACAATCATTGATTTAAATGGATGTGGTCAATAGATTTGTATAGGCATATATACTAATTTAATTTAACTTGTAAGCCAAGGTTGGATTAGTAGGTCTATGCAACATGCACCTGGATAACCACGTCATGAATCGGAACGGGCTCCAAGGTCCTCATATACACATTATGACAAAATAAAGATCTTAATCTTTCACGAAATAAAGACATAGAAGAAAACAGGTTCTAGAAACTCAATTTCTCCATGGCAATAGAATGTAAACATGTATATTGCGCCAAACATAACCAAATATCGCCTACAACTCAATTCTCAGCGCAGCATATTGGACGACTCCACAGGCATTGATCATTCGCGACTTTAAGTCATTCCTGTTATCTCTACAGCATCCCGTATATTTATAGCGCTGCATTTCGTCCCCCTCTGACCATGGATAGGGTTGGGAGCATTCCTGAGTTCACTTATGGTCCCACTAAGGTAATCTTAGGAGATATTCCTTTTGGCATACTGTAAATGCCTGTGCATAATGTACCTAATGAAGCATAATTATTTTAATTATCTTCAAAGGAATTCTGTAGAAGCAGCCTTTATTTTCAGACTCTGCAGGCCTGCTGGGAGGAAGCATATTACAATAAACAGGTAAGATTCATCCCACAAAAACAGTAACCACAGAAAAAAAGAGATAGATTTAATCCCAAAACAAGAGTTTTATTTCAAGACAGTTCAGAGAAGATGGTCATAAGATTTCTTAATATCACTTGCAAATTTTGAGACATGAGCAGTTGTGAAATGTTGCGAGAGGCCCTTCTGAAAGCACATTATATGGTCTTTAGTGGCACGGTCTCACACCTTACCTCATCTTGCAGAAGAAGCTCATGGTCCACTATCTGCTGCTCCAGAGTCGAGGCCAGGTCTCGCCCCATGTCACCATGGAGCACATGAGCGACTGGCTGGTGTCTCAGGGCAAAAAATCCCTTAGGGAGAGGTGAGTACCACGTCAGCTCTCACCTTCACTGCCATTCTCGGTCACCAGCAGCACTCCAGGAGGTGTGGGTAAAATAAACAACAGATAAATAGGAAGCCAGGAAAGTTGAAATGCTTTGTGTTTTATTTGAAGGGTGTGGAAGGAAACCCTGGAGGGGGGGAACGAACTCGCTCGGCTGGTAAGAGAATGAGAGTTAGAGACTTAGACTATCAGTCAGTGAGCTCTTTTCTAGCCTTTCAACAACTAGTTAGTACAGCAGAATATATCTGTTGTGAAATTACACTAATGGGACTTCCTGTTTCCTACGGCAGACCTGGGAAGTAAACACCTGCCTAAAAATGATTGACATGGAGCACAAGGCTGTCTGCAAGCTCCGCCGCTCTATGCACCCCACCTCTCCAGCTGGAGCTGACATGTGAGTTCCATGTACTGCCCCCGCATACGGCTTGCTCCATTCATCTACACATCTGGAGCTATGCAGAAAAAACTAGGGCAGTGTTCTCTGTGTGAACATTGCACATCGTTTAGCTTTCTCTGCTGCTTTTTGTTGATTTCAGCGACCCCAAGGTCCACATCATCGTGGAGAGAGCTGTGAGGAGCATTCTGGACAAGCTGTCCAATAAGCCCTGTAGCAACCTGCTCAGCCCATCCCAGGTGGTGGTGGAGCTGGTGCCCAGGATCCTCCTGGCCCTGTGGCTTCAGCCAGAGGAAGGCCATTCAGATCACCCCATCCTCCTAAGCGGGATGGCTGTGAGTATGGTAGTGGCCGTAGGGGAGAAGCTCTCCAGCATGTTGAAGGCCTCTTCTCCTCACACCCCTTTCTCCCGGGCTGCTGCTTTTGACTCTGTGAGGTCGATCCTCGGGAGAATCAGCCAGTCCTTCTCCCTGGATGACCTCACAACCCCTTTTTTTATGAGCTCTGTCTGTGCCTTTGTGGCGGACGAGGTGAAAAGCTACTTCCAGCCTACTGCAGACACCCTGCCAGTTCCCCCTGTCCTAGTGGTGACCGTCTCCGCCAAACTACCAGCTGACATCCAAGCAGGTGAGTAGCACTCATAGAGAGCACTCTGACATATGCCTTTTGTCATGACATCCTGGTGCCTTGTAGTAGTAAAGCCAATCAGGATTTTAATTGTCACCCCAAACACAGATGCAGACCAGGCTTCTTCCCACCTGGAGGTTGTGGAAATCCCCCATAACACAGAGGCAGACCCAGCTTCTTCCCACCCATTGCTTGTGGACATCACCCCTAACACAGAGGCAGACCCGGCTTCTTCTCAGCTGGAGGTTGTGGACATCACCCCTAACACAGAGGCAGACCCGGCTTCTTCTCACCTGGAGGTTGTGGACATCACCCCTAACAAAGAGGCACACCTTCCTTCTTCCCACATGGAGGTTGTGGACATCACCCCTAACAAAGAGGCACACCTGGCTTCTTCCCACCTGGAGCTTGTGGACATCACCCCTAACACAGAGTTAGACCCGGCTTCTTCCTATCAGGAGGTTGTGGAAACCACCCCTAACACAGAGAAAGACCCGGCTTCTTCCAACCTGGAGCTTGTGGACATCACCCCAAACACAGAGGCAGACCCGGCTTCTTCCCACCGTATGGTTGTTGACATCACCCATAACTCAGAGGCAGACCCAGCATCTTCCAACCTGGAGGTTGTGGACATCACCCCTAACACAGAGGCAGACCCGGCTTGTTCTCACCTGGAGGTTGTGGACATCACCCCTAACAAAGAGGCACACCTTCCTTCTTCCCACCTGGAGGTTGTGGACATCACTCCTAACAAAGAGGCACACCTGGCTTCTTCCCACCAGGAGCTTATGGACATCACCCCTAACACAGAGGCAGACCCATCTTCTTCCCACCAGGAGGTTATGGAAATCATCCCTAACACAGAGGCAGACCTGGCTGCTTTCCACTTGGAGCTTGTGGACATCACCCCTAACACAGAGGCTAAGAAGGCTTCTACCCACCTGAAGTTTGTGGTCATCACCCCTAACACAGAGTTAGACCCGGCTTCTTCCTATCAGGAGGTTGTGGAAACCACCCCTAACACAGAGGCAGACCCGGCTTCTTCCCACCTGGAGCATGTGGACATCACCCCAAACACAGAGGCAGATCCTGCTTCTTCCCACCTGGAGTTTGTGAACATCACCCCTAACACAGATGCAGACCCGGCTTCTTCCCACCTAGAGGTTGTGGACATCACCCCAAACACAGAGGTAGATCCTGCTTCTTCCCACCTGGAGCTTGTGGACATCACCCCTAAAACAGAGGCAGACCCGGCTTCTTTCCACCTAGTTGTTGTGGACATAACCTTTAACACAGAGGCAGACCCGGCTTATTCCCAGCTGGAAGTTGTGGAAATCACCCCTAACATAGAGAAAGACCCGGCTTCTTCCCACCGTAAGGTTGTGGACATCACCCCTAATACAGAGGTAGACCCGGCTTCTTCTCACCTGGAGGTTGTGGAAATCACCCCTAACAAAGAGGCAGAACCCGTCTCTTCCCACTTGGAGATTGTGTTCGTCACACCTAACACAAGGGCAGAACCCGTCTCTTCCCACTTGGAAGTTGTGGACATCACCCCTTACACAGAGGCAGACCCGGCTTCTACCCACCTGAAGGTTGTGGACATCACCCCTTACACAGAGGCAGACCCGGCTTCTACCCACCTGAAGGTTGTGGACATCACCCCTAACACAGAGGCAGATCCGGCTTGTTCTCAGCTGGAGGTTTTGGACCTCACCCCTAACACAGATAAATACCCTGCTTCTTCACTCTTGGAGGTTGCGGACGTCACACCTGAAGAAAAGCCTCTCATGGTGGCCGTCTACGCCACTCTGCCATCTGACATCCAAGCAGGTGAGTAAGACTTATAGAAAGCACTCTGACAGGTGCCGTTCATCATGATAACATGTAAAGTGTTGGTCCAATGTTTCATGAGCTGAAATAAAAGATCCCATTCAACTGGCCAGTGTTTAGAACCTACGGTTTGCATTTATTTACATTCTGCCCCGCTTTTGTCCCTTTCCAGAGGATGTTGCTGTGGTCACCCTGGACGTCACCCCACACGTCACCAAGGACGTGACCCTGGATGTTCCATGCAGGGCGAGGAAAGGGGCAGTCCGGCGTTTTTTTGCAGGCTTTGGAGGGCAGTGTGCTGCTGCGCTTGCCCCAAGGAAGAGGAGGAACAATATTAATTATTCATTAGACCAGAAACAGGATTGAACCATAGACCATTAAATTCTTTGCATTATAGTTGCCTTCAATTCTGATTTTCTTCTGTTTAATTCTTAATTAATTTCAGAACATTTCTCTAAACTTTGTGGAGTAGGTTGTATAATCAAGTGGGAATCATCCAAATTCCAATTTGAATGCTTTTAATAATTAACTTATTACATTTTTTTTAGATGTATTATTTGACAAAAAAGTGGAGGGCGCGACCAAAAAACTTTAATCATCATAGAAAACTCTTGCTCAATATTAAAAATGCATTGTTTTATTTAAGCAAGGTTAAAAGATTAACGTTTCGGCCTAGTCTATGACGATATGCAAGTTGTGTTTGCCCAGTTAAAGGGGGACCCAGACTCACCCTGGTTCTTGAGGGTTGCAGACACTGAATAATTATCATTTGAAATAAATGGCACTTTTCAAGTCTTGACTAAAAATCTTTAATGAATATGAATTTAAATACAATTGACTTGAGGATCAGAGCAGGCAGGCTGACTGGGTTGCCCTGAAGGCCCTCTGTCTCTACCTCTGTGTGGTTAATCTCAGCCAAGAGGTTGTATGGGTTGTCTGTCTCTCTCTGGGTGTGAATCACTATCACTATGACCTCTTGCTCAGCCTGCCCGTTGGCCTGATTAGAAGGCTTCCCCTCTCATTCCTTGCTCACAGGAGCAGGGGTGATGGCATCCGGGGTAACCTCTTCCTCTCCTGTATCTAACCCATCTTTCTGGCTGTGAGTTCGACTGAGGTCACTCGTTCTCTCTCCCAGGGTGTTGGATAGTTTCTCCTCCTCTGTGTCTTGTGTATTTTCTACATTGTAGAATAATAGTGAAGTCATCAAAACGATTAAATAACACATATGGCATCATGTAGTAACCAAAACGTGTTACACATATCAAAATATATTTCAGATTTGAGATTCTTCAAAGTAGCCACCCTTTGCCTTGATCACAGCTTTGTACATACAGAATAATATGAAATGTTCTGAGACCAGGTTGCGCTTTCACCTCCCCGGTAAGAAGGGAATAAGGCAACCTCAGAGTTACATTCAAGGATACTTTATTGACACACACGGATGAAATGGACATGGAAAGGTAGTGGAATGATAGTGGTCCTGTAATGGACAGATAACAGGGGTAATGAATATGCACAATAACTGATAGCACAAGTAGAGCAACAACGCTATTAACAAAGGAAGGGCTGTATTAATGGCATAATGCTACCTGCGGAGTATTACACAACACAGTAAAACACAGAGAGGCAACTTACTATAGGCAATGGTAGTAACTATAAAGAACAACAAGCAAGAATGATATACATGTTACAAACTCACTTTGTGCACGTACACTATCCCACGGTATCTCTGTGCATTCAAATTGTCATCGATAAAATGCAATTGTGTTCATTGTCCGTAGCTTATGCCTGCCCATACCATAACCCCACTGCCACCATGGAGCATTCACAACGTTGACATCAGCCAACAGCTCGCCCATACGCTGCTTTACAAGTGGTCTGAAGTCGTGAGGCCAGTTAGAAGTACTGCCAAATTCTCTAAAGCCGCCTTGGCTTATGGTTGAGAAATTAACATAAACGTATCTGGCAACAGCTCTGGTGGACATTCCTGCAGTCCGTAAGCCAATTGCACGCTGCCTCAAAACTTGAAACATCTGTGCATTGTGTTGTGTGACAAAACTGCACATTTTAGAGTGGCATTTTATTGTCCTCAGCACAAGGTGCACCTGTGTAATTATCATGCTGTTTAATCAGCTTCTTGATATGCCATATTTGTCGGGTGGATGGATTATCTTGGCAAAGGAGAAATGCTCGCTTACAGGGATGTAAACAAATTTGTGTACACAATTTGAGAGAAATAAGCTTTTTGTGCGAATGGAACATTTCTGGGATTTTTATTTCAGCTCATGAAACATGGGACCAACACTTTACATGTTGCGTTTATATTTTTGTTCAGTGTAGTTATTAGGTTGGGAGATTGGGATCCTATCTGGGCTAGCTATAGCCAACTTCATGGTTAGTAGTATTACAGAGAAAAAATAACAAGACAAATTTAAACATCACAAATCTGAGGGGGCAAGTGACCCTGTGCCCCCTTTGGGCATGACGTCTCTGCTATCAACCACATCATTCTGTCTCCATGAATATTCAAAACAGACACATTCATTCAGGTCTGGTACTGGTCCTACCATATAGATCAGGGATGGACAATTCCAGTCCTTGGGGGTCGGAGGGGTGTCACACTTTTTCCCCAGCAAACACAGATGATTAAACTTATTGCATTCTAAACTGAAACCCATGAGTACTTGATTATTAGAGTCAAACGTGTTAGCTGGGGCTGGGGAAAAAGTGTAACACCAATCAGGTCCCGAGGACTGGAGTTGCCCATCCCTGATATAGATGCTCTGTTTGCACGCATCGAGGGATGTGGTGACAGTGGAGACAAGGGAGCACACAGAAACAGCTTTGTCCTTTTAGAAAGTCGTCATAATCCTTAAATAAATATGATATGTATGCAAGAAATGCAAGAAATGCAGAGCCACTTCCAAAAACATATTGACAGAGTCTAGTATCTAGTAATCTAATCAATTTGTTTTCAACTCCTTTGTTATGGCAAGCCTAAATAAGCTCAGGAGTAAAAATGTGCTTAACAAGTCACATAATCAGTTAGATGGACTCACTATGTGTGCAATAATAGTGATTTTTGAACGACTACATAATCTCTGTACCCCACACATGCAATTATCTATTAGGTCCCTCAGTCGAGCAGTGAATTTCAAACATAGATTCAACCATGAAGACCAGGGAGGTTTTCCAATGCCTCGCAAAGAAGGGCACCTTTTGGTAGATGGGTACAAATAAAGCAGACATTGAATATTCCTTTGAGCATGGTGAAGGTATTAATTACGCTTTGGATGGTGTATCAATACACCCAGTCACCACAAAAATACAGGTGTCCATACTAACTCAGCTGCCAGAGAGGAAGGAAAACGCTCAGGGATTTCACCATGAGGCCAATGGTGACTTTAAAACAGTTAGAAAGTGTAATGCTTTGATAGGAGAAAACTGAGGATGAATCATCAACATTGTAGTTACTCCACAATACTAACCTAATTGACAGAGTATGCACTCACTAACTGTAAGTCGCTCTGGATAAGAGCGTCTGCTAAATGACTAAAATGTAAATGTAAAAGAAGGAAACCTGTACATGCATTGTGTTTGCAATAAGGCACTAAAGTAAAACTGCAAATAATGTGGCAAAGAAATGAACTTTATGCCCTGAATACAAAGCGTAATGTTTGGGGCAAATCCAACACAACACATCACTGAGTACCACTCTTCATATTTCCAAGCATGGTGGTGGCTGCATCATGTTATGGGTATGCATGTCATTGGCAAGGACTAGATACTTTTTTAGGATAAAAATAAACGGCATAGAGCTAAGTACAGGCAGATTCCTAGAGGAAAACCTGGTTCAGTCTGCTTTCCAACAGACACTGGGAGACAAATTCCCTCTTCAGCAGGACAATAACCTAAAACACAAGGCCAAATATTCACTAGAGTTGCTTACCAAGACGACATTGAATGTTTCTGAGTGGCTTAGTTACAGTTTTGACTTAATTTGGCTTGAAGACCTATGGCAAAAAAAAAATGGCTGTCTATATAATGTATATTGCATACATTTTACAATCCAGTTGTGCAAAGCTCTTGGAGATTTACCAAGTAAGACACAGCTTTAATCGACTCAGGGGTGGGAATACTTATGTAAATGAGATATTTCTGTATGTAATTTCCAATACATTTGCAAAAATTTCAAAAGCGTGTTTTCAATTTGTCATTATGGGGTATTGTGTGTAGCTGCGTGAGAGAAAATATTATAATTGAATCCATTTTGAATTCAGGCTGTAAGAAAACAACATGTGGAATAAGTTAAGGGGTATGAATACTTTCTGAATGCACTGTATATCTGCAAGAAAGTGATAAATAAGTGACTGTTTGAAAGGGGGTCATATAAACATTGCCTTATTTATATTTTTACATATAACATAAAGTTAATTCTGTCTGAAATAGTCATGCTATAATGGGCGTCGTTTCTCAGACCAAATTTCCATTCTGGCTCAAACAAAGCAATCTGATCATGCTCCAGTCAAAAACAGCTATAGGGAATGCCTATACATTGTCCAATCTCCTTCCACACATTGATTTATTCTTATTCAGAAAAAAACAAACTTGAAATTAAGTGTTGTTTCAGTGTAAGTAAAAGCCACATGACAGCCTGCTTGGAGCCTGCTCAGACAGTATTTCATGTCTGAAATACTGTCTGATGACAGTATTTCAGACATGAGAGACAGTATATTGATAGATCTCTGATGACAGTATTTCAGACATGAGAGACAGTATATTGATAGATCTCTGATGACAGTATTTCAGACATGAGACAGTATATTGACAGATCTCTATGATGACAGTGCCAAAGATATACAGTACACTGAGTGTACAAAACATTAAGGACACCTTCTAAATATTTAGTTGCACCCCTCCCCCCTTTGCCCTCAACAACCTCAATTCGTCGGGGCATGGAGTCTACAAGGTGTCGAAAGCGTTCTACAGGGATGCTGGCCCATGGTGACCCCATTGCTTCCCACAGTTGTGTCAAGTTGGCTGGATGTCCTTTGGGTTGTGGACCATTATCGACATTGTGAAAATAATTATGTTCTTTGGTTTTTGATTTTTATTGCACACTTGTTTTCTGTGTACATACATTTGATTAAATCATACGCCTTACCACCAAGCCCACTTTGGAGAATTTTGTAGAATAGCCCTTCGTGCCAAATATAATCAAATGCTTTTTTAAAGTCAATAAAGCAAGCAAAGATTTTGCCCTCTTTTTTTTGGTGGACATGTTTATTAATTAGTGTGTGTAAGGTGTATATATGGTCAGTAGTACGATGGTTAGGGAGAAAGCCAATCTGACATTTACTTATAAAAAAAATTATTGAAGAAAGGTTTGAATTCTTGAATTCAAAATGCTACAGAAAACCTTTCCAAAGTACGCAAATTCCCCTGTAATTATTGGGGTCTGATTTGTCTCCACTTTTGTGGATAGGGGAGATGAGCCCCTGGTTCCAGACATCAGGGAAGCAGCCAGAAGTTAAAACTATGTTGAACAATTTAAGCACAGCATTTTGCAACTCAGGTGTGCTGTTTTTCAGCATTTCATTTCTGATGTTATCTAGACCACAGGCCTTCTTTGATTTTATAGATATTAGCTTTTCATTTAGTTCTTGTTGGGTTATTGGGTAATCTAATGGATTTTGGTTGTTTTTAATGACTGATTCAAGGATGTTCCATTTTTCTTGAATAATTGGTTCTGTTGTAAATCTTTTTGTGGGATGTTTTTGTATAGATTATCAAAATAAGTTTTCCAAATTCCTTCATCTTGTATGGCTAATTCTTGTGGCTTTGTTGTGCTTAAATTGTTCCACATATCCCAGAACTGATTTTGGTCAATTGCACTTTCAATTTCATCAAGTGTCTTGTTGGTATAATTCAATTTCTTGCATTTCAGTGTATGTTTATACTGTTTCAGAGTTTCAAAGTATTCAGCGTAGATCTGGGTTGTTTTGCTGCTTCTGTTTTTCATTTGACATTTGTCTTAAGTGTTTTCTAATTGTTTTACATTCGTTATCAAACCATTTTTCAGAAACATTTTGTTTTTTGTTTCTGATGTTGCATTTCTTTGGTATTCTCAAATGTTTTTTCTATGCTGCTTTTTGGAAAATGCAATTGATGTTTTCAGTAGCCGAATTGACACCTTCTTTATTGTTTTGGTATTGTGAGTTATTGAAAAACTGTATAGAGTTCATCATTTCATTTAATTTGAGTTCAATGTTTCAATGAATCTCTCTGCACTGTTTTGAGCCCATCCGTACGATTTGTTCATGTTGTAGAGTTTATTGGGCTGTTTTTTTGAATGAATATTGCTGGTTAATTTCTTCAGAAACACGTTGATCTGACTGTGATCTGACAATGGTGTCTGTGGTCTGACAGTGAATGCACTAATGGAGGAGGGGTCAATGTCAGTGATGGCATAATCGACTACACTTGTCCCAAGAGCTGAGCAGTAAGTAAACTGACCTAAAGTGTCCCCTCTGATTCTACCATTAAGCATGTATAGGCCTAAGGCTCAACAGTGATGCACTAACTCCTTCCCATTTTTGTTCAGTATTTGTTCAGGACTGTTTCTATTATTTATAATTGGGCTACTTTACAAGGAGGGGTGTCAAAATATGTGGTGGTTACCTCCCGCATCAGTGTAGTCAGGCTCAGAACCTGTTGTTGCATTGAAATCTCCACAAAGAAGCACTTTACCCTCTGCCTGAAATTGAATGATTTCTGTATGGAGATTGTCAAAAAACGGATCATCATAATATGATGAATCTGAAGGAGGAGCATAAGCTGCACATATGTCTACATCATTGTCACAATAGATTGTACCTTTGTTAAGTTTTAACCAAATGTGATTAGTACCTTTTTTCATTTCATTCAGTGCTAAGTCCTGCTTATGCCAAATTATGATTCCTCCTGAGTCTCGGCCCCATTTAACATTTTTATGTTTGATTGATGGTAGTAAACGTTCTCTATAGCCTGAGGGACACTGAATACCTATGTCTCCACGACACCATGTTTCCAGTAGGATTATGATGTCCTGTCCCTTGATGTTTTTAATAAATTCTGGAGTTGTTGTTTTATAACCAAAATGTGAAGAGGACAGGCCCTGGATATTCCAAGAGCTGATAGTTAATGATCTCATTTATAATAAGTGATATTCACTGGTTTGAGTAAAGTACATTGGGAAAAAATATATAAATAATAATAATAATAATAATAATAATAATAATATACACTGCTCAAAAAAATAAAGGGAACACTTAAACAACACAATGTAACTCCAAGTCAATCACACTTCTGTGAAATCAAACTGTCCACTTAGGAAGCAACACTGATTGACAATAAATTTCACATGCTGTTGTGCAAATGGAATAGACAACAGGTGGAAATTATAGGCAATTAGCAAGACACCCCCAATAAAGGACTGGTTTTGCAGGTGGTGACCACAGACCGCTTCTCAGTTCCTATGCTTCCTGGCTGATGTTTTGGTCACTTTTGAATGCTGGCGATGCTTTCACTCTAGTGGTAGCATGTGGGTCTACAACCCACACAAGTGGCTCAGGTAGTGCAGCTCATCCAGGATGGCACATCAATGCGAGCTGTGGCAAGAAGGTTTGCTGTGTCTGTCAGCGTAGTGTCCAGAGCATGGAGGCGCTACCAGGAAACAGGCCAGTACATCAGGAGACGTGGAGGAGGCCGTAGGATGGCAACAACCCAGCAGAAGGACTGCTACCTCCGCCTTTGTGCAAGGAAGAGCAGGAGGAGCACTGCCAGAGCCCTGCAAAATGACCTCCAGTAGGCCACAAATGTGCATGTGTCTGCTCAAACGGTCAGAAACAGACTCCATGAGGGTGGTATGAGGGCCCGACGTCCACAGGTGGGGGTTGTGCTTACAGCCCAACACCGTGCAGGACTTTTGGCATTTTCCAGAGAACGCCAAGATTGGCAAATTCGCCACTGGCGCCCTGTGCTCTTCACAGATGATAGCAGGTTCACACTGAGCACATGTGACAGACGTGACAGAGTCTGGAGGCGCCGTGGAGAACGTTCTGCTGCCTGCAACATGCTCCAGCATGACCGGTTTGGCGGTGGGTCAGTCATGGAGTGGGGTGGCATTTCTTTGGGGGGCCGCACAGCCCTCCATGTGCTCGCCAGAGGTAGCCTGACTGCCATTAGGTACCGAGATGAGATCCTCAGACCCTTTGTGAGACCATATGCTGGATGCTTTAGTCCAGGTCTGGGAGGAGATCCTTCAGGAGACCATCCGCCACCTCATCAGGAGCATGCCCAGGCGTTGTAGGGAGGTCATACAGGCACATGGAGGCCACACACACTACTGAGCCTCATTTTGACTTGTTTTAAGGATATTACATCAAATTTGGATCAGCCTATAGTGTGGTTTTCCACTTTAATTTTGAGGGTGACTCCAAATCCAGACCTCCATGAGTTGATAAATTTGATTTCCATTGATAATTTTTGTGTGATTTTGTTGTCAGCACATTCAACTATGTAAAGAAAAAAGTATTTAATAAGATTATTTCATTCATTCAGATCTAGGATGTGTTATTTTAGTGTTCCCTTTATTTTTTTGAGCAGTGTATATATATATATATATATATATATATATATATACAGTGGGGAGAACAACTATTTGATACACTGCTGATTTTGCAGGTTTTCCTACTTACAAAGCATGTAGAGGTCTGTAATTTTTATCATAGGTACACTTCAACTGTGAGAGACAAAAATCCAGAAAATCACATTGTATGATTTTTAAGTAATTAATTTGCATTTTATTGCATGACATAAGTATTTGATACATCAGAAAAGCAGAACTTAATATTTGGTACAAAAACCTTTGTTTGCAATTACAGAGATCATACATTTCCTGTAGGTCTTGACCAGGATTGCACACACTGCAGCAGGGATTTTGGCCCACTCCTCCATACAGACCTTCTCCAGATCCTTCAGGTTTCGGGGCTGTCGCTGGGCAATACGGACTTTCAGCTCCCTCCAAAGATGTTCTATTGGGTTCAGGTCTGGAGACTGGCTAGGCCACTCCAGGACCTTGAGATGCTTCTTACGGAGCCACTCCTTAGTTGCCCTGGCTGTGTGTTTTGGGTCATAGTCATGCTGGAAGACCCAGCCACGACCCATCTTCAATGCTCTTACTGAGGGAAGGAGGTTGTTGGCCAAGATCTCGCCCCATCCATCCTCCCCTCAATACGGTGCAGTCGTCCTGTCACCTTTGCAGAAAAGCATCCCCAAAGAATGATGTTTCCACCTCCATGCTTCACGGTTGGGATGGTGTTCTTGGGGTTGTACTCATCCTTCTTCTTCCTCCAAACACGGCGAGTGGAGTTTAGACCAAAAAGCTATATATTTGTCTCTCAGACCACATGACCTTCTCCCATTCCTCCTCTGGATCATCCAGATGGTCATTGGCAAACTTCAGATGGGCCTGGACATGCGCTGGCTTGAGCAGGGGGACCTTACGTGCGCTGCAGGATTTTAATCCATGACGGCGTAATGCGTTACTAATGGTTTTCTTTGAGACTGTGGTCCCAGCTCTCTTCAGGTCATTGACCAGGTCCTGCCGTGTAGTTCTGGGCTGATCCCTCACCTTCCTCATGATCATTGATGCCCCACGAGGTGAGATCTTGCATGGAGCCCCAGACCGAGGGTGATTGACCGTCATCTTGAACTTCTTCCATTTTCTAATAATTTGCGCCAACAGTTGTTGCCTTCTCACCAAGCTGCTTGCCTATTGTCCTGTAGCCCATCCCAGCCTTGTGCAGGTCTACAATTTTATCCCTGTTGTCCTTACACAGCTCTCTGGTCTTGGCCATTGTGGAGAGGTTGGAGTCTGTTTGATTGAGTGTGTGGACAGGTGTCTTTTATAGAAGTAACGAGTTCAAACAGGTGCAGTTAATACAGGTAATGAGTGGAGAACAGGAGGGCTTCTTAAAGAAAAACTAACAGGTCTGTGAGAGACGGAATTCTTACTGGTTGGTAGGTGATCAAATACTTATGTCATGCAATAAAATGCAAATTAATTACTTAAAAATCATACAATGTGACTTTCTGGATTTTTGTTTTAGATTCCGAATCTCACAGTTGAAGTGTACCTATGATAAAAATTACAGACCTCTACATGCTTTGTAAATAGGAAAACCTGCAAAATCGGCACTGTATCAAATACTTGTTCTCCCCACTGTGTATATATATATATTGTGATGTCACGAGAGGCTGTGTCCTGGAGGGACGTTACATCCCCCTGAGATGGCTGCAAACCCAGACAGCTATGGCTCCATCTGCTGGTATGGTCGGGAAATCCAACCCTCTATGGCCAATCTTCCCACGCAGCTGAAACCAATCAGGAGCTGATGAGCTGAAGGTTTGTTGAAGGGAAGAGACACAGTCTCGAAGCTGGGCTCTCTGGAGGACAAGAGTGCTGCACGTCCACTTCCAGGAGGAATATAAGGATTTGGAGATACTTACCTTTGGGGAAATACTCACCTTTGGATATATGCACCTGTGGAAATACGTGTGGGACATTTGGAAGGACGTTTTGCTGGGTTGGCCACTAGCTGCAACGTGGAATACAGTAAGACTGGGGAAAAGTTATTTGAGCGAGGGAGAGTTATGATTTTGGATGTGGAAGAGACATCCCTGAACTGTTAACCCTTAAAGAGCCACCAGAGAACAGAATTGTGTTATACTTTCGTTAGTTTCCCAAGACCTTTAATAAAATCCTTGTTTTGGTTGAACCTGGTCTCCTTGCACTACTTGAGCAATCCCGCTGAAAGCTGTGTAGCCTCTCGTGACATCACAGATGGTGGAGAATACGGGCACGCTCAAGCGTTAATAGTGCATGTCAGAGGAGGATACCGAAGGTTTGATCACCCAGTTTTCCAAGTTGGCCGTAGGCTCCCGCCGACTGAAATGGAGGACATATTGAAAGCCCTTGTTGCTGGCCAGCAAGCCCAGATGCAAGCAAACGTGGCTCTCTTGGAGGAGCAAAGAAAGCCAACCTTCTGAAGGCAGAGGAATTGCAGTTGCAGAGACAGAGGGTTGTCCAAAATACCCGCCCAATAAAGGCAAGTGACTTTATATCTAAGATGGGAGCTACCGATGACATTGAGGCATACCTGCATGCATTTGAGGCCACGGCCACTAGGGAAGCCTGGCCCAAGCAACAGTGGGTTGGTCTGTTAGCCCCCTTTCTAACCGGGGAATCGCTGAATGCTGTCCAGGACCTGGGCCCTGACCAGGTTACTGACTATGATGCCCTGAAGTCTGAGATCCTCAGCAGATATGGACTCACAAAGTTTGGGATGGCCCAGCGCTTTCACAGCTGGACCTTCCAACCAGACCAACCTCCTCGGGCGCAGATGCATGAACTTGTCCGAATCGCAAGGAAATGGCTGGATCCGCAGAGGAATACAGCAGCGGCGGTGGTGGAGGCCGTTGTGGTGGATCGTTACCCTACGCGCCCTGCCTTATGAGGCAAAACGGGTCATCAGTCAACAGGCCTTGACCACGGCTGATCTGACCGTGGAAGCTGTGGAAAAGTACCAGGCCACAGCGGAGATGCTGAATGCTTCCCGAAAAGACCCCAGGAGTGCGGCCCCACCACAAATGGGAAGAACCCGTCCAAAGGACCCCAAGGTCTCGAACCCAGCCACGTCAGGACTTATCCCGGCTCCAGGGGGAGCCAGAAACCAGGCGGGTCCAAGAAGAGTACACCAGGAGGGGGAAACTCGACAGTGTTACCGGTGTGGGGAGATGGGACATATCTCCTGGCAGTGTGGGAAACCAGCCGATGAACCTATGCCCACTGCGGAGTCCTCCAGCTCAGCACCCACACACCGTTTTGCCTCGCTCTTGGGAGTCGTAGATGGCGGCCCAGATCGACCCCCCCACCTGCCCGGTAACTGTGAATCACCATGATGTGGAGGCCTTACTGGATTCTGGTAGCCGGGCCACCCTGGTGCGTAAGGATTTGGTGGGCCCAACGTGTCTGACCCCGGGGAAAGTCCTCCCAGTTTCCTGTGTCCATGGGGACACCAGAGAATACCCCATTACTGAACTTACAATGACCAGCACACGGGGAACCATACACACGACGGCGGGGGTGGTTGATTCCCTCCCCGTCCCTGTCCTAATTGGACGAGACTGCCCAGCCTTTTACCCACTCTGGACAGAGTCTCAGGAGAGGATAACCCGAGTACCTCGGAAACGGAGAGGCAAGACTCATCCTGGGAAGGCTCCGGTGCAATCCTCCGAATTACTCACTCCCGCCCGGGCTCTGATAGGGATGGCAGGTGCCCAGACCGACACAGAGACGGAGCTACAGAATCTGGACAAAGAACTGTCTGGTCTGAAGGGGACCGCTGAGAGGTATCGTTTGTTAAAGCAACAGTTAGACATGAAGACAGAAGAGTTAGATATCCTCCAGGCTAAACTCCAACAGAGCTCCTTCCATAAGCAACAGGAGGAGCTGGAGAGGCTGCGCAGGACCATCGAGGAGTGTGAGGAGACCCTGCGCAGTAGTAAGGAGGTCCAGAAGAAGGCAGAGGAGAAGTACAAGGTGTTGGAGAACAAGATGAAGAATGCGGAGGCAGAGAGAGAGAAGGAACTGAAAGCTGCTCAACAGAAGCTAAACTCTGCTAAAACCAAGGCTGATGCGTTCAGTAAGAAACTCAAGGAGAGACAACAGGAGGCTGAGTCCCTGGTCCTAGAGTTGGAGGAGTTGAAGAGAGAGCAGTCTGGCAAGCACCACGGCAATGCGGACGCCCTCTCCCGGCGTGATGCCTTCTTCGCTGCCTTTACCCGACGAGGACGTCGGTCCCGAGGAGGGGGATGTGTGATGTCACGAGAGGCTGTGTCCTGGAGGGACGTTACATCCCCCTGAGATGGCTGCAAACCCAGACAGCTATGGCTCCATCTGCTGGTATGGTCGGGAAATCCAACCCTCTATGGCCAATCTTCCCACGCAGCTGAAACCAATCAGGAGCTGATGAGCTGAAGGTTTGTTGAAGGGAAGAGACACAGTCTCGAAGCTGGGCTCTCTGGAGGACAAGAGTGCTGCACGTCCACTTCCAGGAGGAATATAAGGATTTGGAGATACTTACCTTTGGGGAAATACTCACCTTTGGATATATGCACCTGTGGAAATACGTGTGGGACATTTGGAAGGACGTTTTGCTGGGTTGGCCACTAGCTGCAACGTGGAATACAGTAAGACTGGGGAAAAGTTATTTGAGCGAGGGAGAGTTATGATTTTGGATGTGGAAGAGACATCCCTGAACTGTTAACCCTTAAAGAGCCACCAGAGAACAGAATTGTGTTATACTTTCGTTAGTTTCCCAAGACCTTTAATAAAATCCTTGTTTTGGTTGAACCTGGTCTCCTTGCACTACTTGAGCAATCCCGCTGAAAGCTGTGTAGCCTCTCGTGACATCACAATATATACATACATACATATACACATATATATATACACATACACATATACATACATACGTATACACATACACACACACACACACACACACACACACACATATATACATATACACATACATATATATATATATATATATATATATATATATATATATATACACATATATACATATACACACACACACACACACCATTACACATCTTGATCAGGACAGTATCAGAACCTTTGCCAAGGACCTAAAGGATGCAACACTTGGCAGGGACCCACACACCCATCACCCCAGCAACAGAGCCCCCCCCCCTCAGCATATGTAGGCTGATGATCTGAATGATACATGGTGTGGACTGCATCATGTGGTGTACTTCTCTGAAGAACAGTGTTCTGCTCAACCCTGGAGTAGTGGGCAGTGCTGTGTTGTGATGGGCCGGGTCTAGTAGTGCTGTGTTGTGATGGGCCGGGTCTAGTAGAGCTGTGTTGTGATGGGCCGGGTCTAGTAGAGCTGTGTTGTGATGGGACGGGTCTGGTAGAGCTGTGTTGTGATGGGACGGGTCTGGTCGTGCTGTCCTGAGGCGGGTCTGGTCTGGTAAATCTGTGCTGTGTTGGGCCTGGTCTTGTAGAGCTGTGCTGTAATAAGCCGTGTCTGGCTATTCTCTCTTGGGGATGGTGGGGGTACTGTTGTTTCAGAAGGTGGGGCGGGGTGGGGGGGCTCTGTTGCTGGGGTGATGGGTGTGTGGGTCCCTGCCAAGTGTTGCATCCTTTAGGTCCTTGGCAAAGGTTCTGATACTGTCCTGATCAAGATGTACATTATTGTATAAATGTTCACATGTCAGAGTGGGGTGGTGAGCCGTTCTGACGTTGAGCAGTGAGGCACAGTCCACAGTGATCTGTTGATTTATTTTTTCGATCAACTTTCCTGGGAAGTCTTTTCTTGGTAGGAGGGTGGACACAACTATATTGGTTGTTGGGAACATAGCCTGTGCCCGTTCTGCCACTCTTCTCACTGCCCCAGATACATTTTCACCTTTGGCATGAAGGTCGTTTGTGCCAGTGTGGATGATGATGTTGTCGGGGGTGTCAATCCTGGTCTGACTGAGTAGCTGCATTGCACTGTCAGTTGTAGGACACCAGAACTTATACACCTGGTGTCTAAGGAATAATCTTTCCTGGACTAAGAACTTCCCATTTGAATCAATAAGGATTGCAGTTGTGGGTGACTGTCTGGGTGGAGCAGACTGGGAGACTGGTATTCTGACCTGGGCTGGAGCAGACTGGGACGCTGGTTGGCTGATCTGGGCTGGAGCAGACTGGTAGGTGGGTGCAGTGTCATCAGGCTGTGTGGTGGAGGCCATGCTGGTCTCAGGTTCTGCTTGTGTTGTACCAGGCTGGTGGACATGTTCTCTAGATGCAGAGGACATATTGACTAGCTGCTGGTTGAGGGTGTCAATGTACCTCTCTCTTTGTTCTAGCTCCTTTCTTGTTGTGCTCAGATGGTCTCTGAGGTCATCATTTGTCTGACTGAACTGTTTCATCACTTCTTTTAGTTTCTGGACAGTGTCCTCCTCCCTCTCTCTGAATTCTATGACCTCTGCTTCAGTTAGAGAGAGGGTGTTGTGGAAACGTTGCATAGCAGGTGTTCTTGGTGTTGTAGGCATGTCCTTGGCTTTGTCTGCTGCAGTTGAGGTAGGTAGAGGGACACTGAGGGCTTCTTGCTGGGTCACAGAGACCATTGGGGCCTGCTTTTCTTCATCTCCCTCCTTGACTTTTTCCTCCGTTTCTGAGATGAGTTCAGCTTCTGCTTTTAGGGTAGCAAACATATTCTCAAAATCCTGGAGGCTTGAATCATTGCCTTGTATCAAAACAGTTCCATTATTATATACGTTTACTGTTTGATACGTGTTGCCCTGGTCAGTTTCTTCAAAAATGCTGATCTGACATCCTTGGCTGATGCCTCTCTTTTTTGAGAAAGGGAAATTGTTGCAAATAACCCGTTTTCATATGTGCCCTTGTTTGGTATGAAATATTACATTTGCTCTTGTTTTGCAACTGGTAAGATCTGCAAACAGGCATTCATGGTTCTGTCCCATCATCAAACCTTTGAAACTTTTCTTAGCTTTCTCCGTCTGGATGTCTGGTGGTGTCACGATCGTTGACACATGATGAAGCGGACCAAGGCGCAGCGTTGAAGGTGAACATATTATTTATTTAGAATGATCACACGATCAAAACAACAACGATAACGTGACGTCTACAGTATAACACAAACCAAATCAGAACAAGATCCCACAAAGAATAGCTGAAAACAGCCTACCTAAGTATGGCTCCCAATCAGAGACAACGAGCAACAGCTGCCTCTGATTGGGAACCACCCTGACCAACATAGATCTATATGATCTAGAACAAAACCCAAAACATAGAAAACACAACATAGAAGCTACCCCGAGAAACTAAACATAGAAAATCCACACCCTGGCTCAACATTTCAGAGTCCCCAGAGCCAGGGCGTGACAGGTGGGTAAACAATTTCACACAATGTTTTAATAGAAGCGTTGTTTCTTGTATTATTCTCTCTTGTGTCTTTTAGAGGACTGTTTTACTTTGATGTCATTTGTCTTCTGTCCTTATTTTGTCTTATTTTGTCTTTCTTTTCTTCAGTTAACTAGATATTCTTTGTTAGCTAGCTAGCTTCTTCCAGGAGAGTCCCTAGCAACTGCTTAGCAACTGGTAAATTATTCAGCTAGCTAAGATAACTGTACAGTTTTATGAAAAATAGTTACTTTTTCAAAAGCATTTCTTCTTTGTTTGTTGCTTGTTTTGTCTCTTATTCAGTCTTGCAGTTTTCTTTTGGTTTTTTCCCGATGTACTTCACTCTAAAAACCATGTACATTTCTCTCTCTCTCTAACTCTAGAGACTGGAGAGAGAGAGAGACTGGAGAGAGAGAGAGAGACTGGAGAGAGAGAGAGACTGGAGAGAGAGAGAGACTGGAGAGAGAGAGACTGGAGAGAGAGAGACTGGAGAGAGAGAGAGAGAGAGAGAGAGAGAGACTATGTTACTCAAACTTGATCTTTATCCATAGATTACACATTAATTTTGGATTTTAGATTAATCCATAGATTAAAGTCCATACCAGACAATAGAATGGTTCAAGAGTGCATCTGTTCATACCGCTAAACTGTTTAATGAGCACTAGGTGGCAGTGTTTCATCGTGTTTGTTTGTAATATAGTGTGTGTTACAGTTTTTAATTTGTTTATTTCACCTTTATTTAACCAGGTAAGCCAGTTGAGAACAAGTTCTCATTTACAACTGCGACCTGGCCAAGATAAAGCAAAGCAGTGCGATAAAAACAACAACAACACAGAGTTACATATGGGATAAACAAAACATACAGTCAATAACACAATAGAAAATCTATATACAGTGTGTGCAAATGTAGTAAGTTATGGAGGTAAGGCAATAAATAGGCCATAGTGCAAAAATAATTACAATTTATTTTTAACACTGGAGTGATAGATGTGCAGAAGATGATGTCAGTTACTAGTTGCCTGTCCAAAATTGTAATCAGTAACGTAACTTTTGGATTACCCAAACTCAGTAATGTAATCTGATTACTTTCAGTTACATTTTGATTATTGTCCCTTTAAGAGGCATTAGAAGAAGACAAAAAGGATCCATCAAACGCATTTGGTGTGTCATCATAGTGGTCTCTGATTGGTTGTCATCATTTGGTGTGTCATCATAGCGTTCTATGATTGGTGGTCATCATTTTGTGTGTCATCATAGTGGTCTCTTATTGGTGGTCATCATTTGGTGTGTCATCATAGTGGTCTATGATTTGTGGTCATCATTTGGTGTGTCATCATAGTGGTCTGTGATTGGTGGTCATCATTTGGTGTGTCATCATAGTGGTCTCTGACTGGTGGTCATCATTTGGTGTGTCATCATAGTCGTTTCTGATTGGTGGTCAGACTCTCTCAGGTGGAACAAACTAAAACTTGTTTCAATGCTGAATTGAAAGTCATTGAGTGAAGAGAAAAGTGTCAATATTTTTTTCGCAAACTTCCTTTCTGAATTTAAAGGTAATCTAAGAAGTAATCATCTAGTTTTTCAAAATTATCTGTAATCTGATTACAATATTTTTGCTGGTAACATAACTGATTACAAGTACAGTTTTCTTGTTTGTGTGTGTGTCTGTGTGTGTCTGTGTCTGTCTGTCTGTGTGTGTCTGTCTGTCTGTCTGTCTGTGTGTGTGTGTGTGTGTGTGTGTGTGTGTGTGTGTGTGTGTGTTTTACACTCTGCACCCTCAGCAGTAAAGTGAAATATTATGACTCCAGTTCTGAGAAGATGAGACTTTGTATCCCAGAGCTGATGTCTTTACAATATCCCTCCTGTCATCTGTCTGACATCACTTTCAATTTCCTTTTCAGTCTTTTTGTACTGTAGTCCTATTCTATTACCCCAGTGATATCTGAGACGTGCTGAGAGCTAGTCACATAGTAAAGGAGACATACAGTTGAAGTCGGAAGTTTACATACACTTAGGTTGGAGTCATTAAAACTCGTTTTTCAACCACTCCACACATTTCATGTTAACAAACTATAGTTTTGGCAAGTCGGTTAGGACATCTAATTTGTGCATGACACAAGTAATTTTTCCAACAATTGTTTACAGACTGATTATTTCACTTATAATTCACTGTATCACAATTCCAGTTGGTCAGAAGTTTACATACACTAAGTTGACTGTGCCTTTAAACAGCTTGGAAAATTCCAGAAAATGGCTTTAGAAGCTTCTGATAGGCTAATTGACATTTTTTGAGTCAATTGGAGGTGTACCTGTGGATGTATTCCCAGGCCTACCTTCAAACTCAGTGCCACTTTGCTTGACATCATGGGAAAATCAAAAGATATCAGCCAAGACCTCAAAAAAAAATGTGTGGACATCCACAAGTCTGGTTCATCCTTGGGAGCAATATCCAAACGCCTGAAGGTACCACGTTCATCTGTACAAACAATAGTACGTAAGTATAAACACCATGAGACCACGCAGCCGTCATACCGCTCAGGAAGGAGACACGTTCTGTCTCCTAGAGATGAACGTACTTTGGTGCTAAAAATGCAAATAAATCCCAGAACAACAGTAAAGGACCTTGTGAAGATGCTGGAGGAAACAGGTACAAAAGGTACTGAAAGGTCACTCAGCAAGCCAGACTACGGTTTGAAACTGCATATGCGGACAAAGATCGTAATTTTTGGAGAAATGTCCTCTGGTCTGATTAAACAAAAATAGAACTGTTTGGCCATAATGACCATTGTTATGTTAGGAGGAAAAAGGGGGTTGCTTGCAAGTCGAAAAACACCCTCCCAACCGTGAAGCACGGGGGTGGCAGCATCATGCTCTGGGGGTGATTTTCCAAGCTGTTTAAAGGCATCTGGGGAGATGGTGCCGGAGAAGATGGCTGTCGTTTTACAGCCCTCTATCCAATTGTACTATTATGTGTGTTTTTTCGCGTTATTTGTAATTTATTCTGTACATAATGTTTCTGCCATTGTCTCTTTTAACCAAAAAGAGCTTCTGGATATCAGGATAGCGATTACTCACCTCGTATTGGACGAAGATTTTTTCTTCAACGAGTCGGACGCGAAGGATATCCTACAGACACCCGACAAGGACATTTAAAAACTGTAATATCTTATGTTTCACCAAGTCGTGGCTGAACGACGACATGGACAACATACAGCTGACGGGATATACGCTACATCGGCAGGATAGAGCGGCTGACTCCGGTAAGACAAGGGGTGGCGGTCTGTGTATATTTGTAAACAACAGCTGGTGCACAAAATCAAATACTAAGGAAGTCTCGAGGTTTGGCTCGCCTGAGGTAGAGTATCTTATGATAAGCTGTAGACCACACTATTTACCAAGAGAGTTTTCATCTCTATTTTTCATAGCTGTCTATTTACCGCCACAAACCAATGCTGGCATTAAGATTGCACTCAACGAGCTGTATAAGGCCATATGTAAATTGGAAAACGCTCATCCAGAGGCAGCACTCCTATTTGCCGGGGACTTTTTTAAATGTGCAACCAGAGGGAAAAAAAACTCTAGACCACCTTTACTCCACACACAGAGACGCATACAAAGCTCTCCCTCGCCCTCCATTTGGCAAATCTGACCATAACTCTATCCTCCTGATTCCTGCTTATAAGCAAAAACTAAAGCAGGAAGCACCAGTGACTCGGTTAATAAAAAAGTGGTCAGATGACCCAGATGCTAAGCTACAGTACTGTTTTGCTAGCACAGACTGAAACATATTCCGGGATTTTTCAGATAGCATTGAGGAGTACACCACATCAGTCACTGGCTTCATCAATAAGTGTATCGATGACGTGTTCCCCACAGTGACTGTACGTACATACCCCAACCAGATGCCATGGATTACAGGCAACAACCGCACTGAGCTAAAGGGTAGAGCTGTCGCTTTCAAGGAGCGGGACTCTAACCTGGACGCTTATAAGAAATCCCGCCATGCCCTCCGACGAACCATCAAACAGGCAAAGAGTCAATACAGGACTAAGATTGAATCGTACTACACCGGCTCTGACGCTCGTCGGATGTGGCAGGGCTTGAAAACTATTACAGACTACAAAGGGAAGCACAGCCACAAGCTGCTCAGTGACACAAGCCTACCAGACGAGCTAAACCACTTCTATGCTCGCTTCGAGGCAAGCAACACTGAAGCATGCATGAGAGCACCAGCTGTTCCGGATGACTATGTGATCACACACTCTGTAGCCGATGTGAGTAAGACTTTTTAGCAGGTCAAAATTCACAAGGCCGCAGGGCCAGACGGATTACCAGGACGTGTACTCCGAGCATGTGCAGACCAACTGGCAAGTGTCTTCACTGACATTTTCAACATGTTCCTGACTGAGTCTGTAATACCAACATGTTTCAAGCAGACCACCATAGTCCCCGTGCCCAAGGACACTAAGATAACCTGCCTAAATGACTACCGACCCATTGCACTGACGTCTGTAGCCATGAAGTGCTTTGAAAGGCTGGTCATGGCTCACATCAACACCATAATCCCATAAACCCTAGACCCACTGCAATTTGCATACCGCCCCAACAGATGATGCAATCTCTATTGCACGTTACACTGCCCTATCCCACCTGGACAAGAGGAACACCTACATGAGAATGCTATTCATTGACTACAGCTCAGCGTTCAACACCATAGTGCCCTCAAAGCTCATCACTAAGCTAAGGATCCTGGGACTAAACACCTCCCTCTGCAACTGGATCCTGGACTTCCTGATGGGCCGCCCCCAGGTGGTAAGGGTAGGTAACAACACATCTGCCACGCTGATCCTCAACACAGGGGCCCCTCAGGGGTGCGTGCTCAGTCCCTTCCTGTACTCCCTGTTTACCCATAACTGCATGGCCAGGCATGACTCCAACACCATCATTAAGTTTGCCGACGACGCAACAGTAGTAGGCCTGATCACCGACAACGATGAGACAGCCTATAGGGAGGAGGTCAGAGACCTGGCTGTGTAGTGCCAGGATAACAACCTCTCCCTCAATGTGACCAAGACAAAGGAGATGATTTTGGACTACAGGAGAAGAAAAAGAGGACTGAGCACGCCCCCATTCTCATCGACAGGGCTGTAGTGGAACAGGTTGAGAGCTTCAATTTCCTTGGTGTCCACATCACCAACAAACGATCATGGTCCAAACACACCAAGACAGTCGTGAAGAGGGCACAACAAAGCCTATTCCCGCTCAGGAGACTGAAAAGATTTGGCATGGGTCCTCAGATCCTCAAAAGGTTATACAGCTGCACCATCGAGAGCATCCTGACTGGTTGCATCACCGCCTGGTATGGCAACTGCTCGGCCTCCGACCGCAAGGCACTACAGAGGGTAGTGCGTACGGCCCAGTACATTACCGGGGCCAAGCTTCCTGCCATTCAGGACCTCTATACCAGGCGGTGTCAGAGGAAGGCCCTCAATATTGTCAAAGACTCCAGCCACCCTAGTCATAGACTGTTCTCTCTGCTACCGCACGGCAAGTGGTACCGGAGAGCCAGGTCTAGGTCCAAAAGGATTCTCAACAGCTTCTACCCCCAAGCCAAAAGACTCCTGAACAGCTAATCATGGCTACCCGGACTTTGCACTGCCCCCCCCACCCCCACCCCATATTTTTACGCTGCGCTACTCTGTTAATTATTTATGAATAGTCACTTTAACATATTACCTCAACTACCTCAACTAACAAGTGCCCCCGCACATTGACTCTGCACCGGAACCCCCCCCCGCCTGTATATAGCCTCCCTACTGTTATTTTATTTTACTACTTCTCTTTTTTTCTCAACCATTTTTATTTGTTGTTGTTTTATTTTACTTTTTTATAAAAATAAAAAAATGCATTGTTGGTTAAGGGCTGTAAGTAAGCATTTCACGGTAATGTCTACACCAGTTGTCTTCGGCGCATGTGGCAAATAAAATGGCTTAAGGACAACAAAGTCCAGGTATTGGAGTGGCCATTACAAAGCCCTGATGTCAATCCTATAGAACATTTTTGGGCAGAACTGAAAAAGTGTGTGCGAGCAAGGAGTCCTACAAACCCGACTCAGTTACACCAGCTCTGTCAGGAGGAATGGGCCAAAATTCACCCAACTTATTGTGGGAAGCTTGTGGAAGGCTACACAAAACGTTTGACCCAAGTTAATCAATTTTTAAAGGCAATGTTACCAAATACTAATTGAGTGTATGTCAACTTCTGACCCACTGGGAATGTGATGAAAGAAATACAAGCTGAAATAAATCATTCTCTCTACTATTATTCTGACATTTCACATTCTTAAAATAAAGTGGTGATCCTAACTGACCTAAGACAGGGAATTTATACTAGGATTAAATATCAGGAATTTTGGAACAACTGAGTTTAAATATATTTGGCTAAGGTGTATGTAAACTTCCGACTTCAACTGTACATTTCATTTGAATATTTAAGATGTTTTTTCATGATGGCAGTGTGCTTTTACCTTTGATTACCTGATTGTTTCGTACAAATTGTTTTCTAACCATTTCATTGCGCTCTCTCTCGGTCTCTCTCTGTCTGTCTCTCTGTCTGTCTCTCTGTCTCTGTGTGTGTGTTTGTGTGTGTGTGTGTGTGTTCCAGAATGTTTGTAACCCAGGTGGTCCCTGACAGTAACCTGCTGATGTTGGTGATACAGGCAGACTGTGACTGTTCCCGTCAGTACCCTCCTATCAACATGGAACCCAAGGAAGTGAAATATATCCTTTAACTTACTGGTTCACTACCACAAGCCCTCTTCCTGACACAGATAGTGATTGACAGAGGTATAATGGTGTTGTGGAAGTGGGATTTGATATCTATGAATAAGCAGTTCCAGTCATATATCAGACAAATCACTTCTCTTATTATGTTCTCTTTCATTTAAACCAGTTAGGAATTGCTGTTTTACACTGTGGGGAGCAGTCTTTTCTTAAACTCTTCTCCTTGACACATTGAATCACATTAAATCTCTCATAAATCAAATTGATATCCCACATCAATGTTCAATCAAATTTCGATCAATCAAATGTATTTATAAAGCCCTTTTTACATCAGCAGATGTCACAAAGTGCTTAGAGAGAGAGAGAGAGAGAGAGAGAGAGAGAGAGAGAGAGAGAGAGAGAGAGAGAGAGAGAGAGAGAGAGAGAGAGAGAGAGAGAGAGAGAGAGAGAGAGAGAGAGAGAGAGAGAGAGAGAGAGAGAGAGAGAGAGAGAGAGAGAGAGAGAGAGAGAGAGAGAGAGAGAGAGAGAGAGAGAGAGAGAGAGAGAGAGAGAGAGAGAGAGAGAGAGAGAGAGAGAGAGAGAGAGAGAGAGAGAGAGAGAGAGAGAGAGAGAGAGAGAGAGAGAGAGAGAGAGAGAGAGAGAGAGAGAGAGAGAGAGAGAGAACACCAGATATGACAGACTGACCCTACACGTAGACTATTGCAGCATAAATACTTGTTATTGTTGTTAAGTGTGTTGGTATTGCAGCATAGATACTTGTTATTGTTAAGTGTGTTGGTATTGCAGCATAGATACTTGTTATTGTTGTTAAGTGTGTTGGTATTGCAGCATACATACTTGTTATTGTTGTTAAGTGTGTTGGTATTGCAGCATAGTACTTGTTATTGTTGTTAAGTGTGTTGGTATTGCAGCATAGATACTTGTTGTTGTTGTTGTTAAGTGTGTTGGTGTCCTTGACCTCTGTGTACATAACGCCTCAGTAAAGTGTGACAGGATGAAATCTCCGAAGGTCCGTAGGAGACCCGAGTCCTGCCACGCATACCACCCTCAGGTCAGCACCCCATATTGGTCCACTGCCTCCCCTTATTGGTCCAGTGACACCTCTCTGAACCAATCACTTCAAGTGGATGGATTGACATCAGAAGAGAACATCTGCTGTACTATTCACAAAGCTCCCTTAATATTTTGGGAAAAACAAAACATCAAACTGAGTATTTTCTATCCTAAAATCAAAAATATGAACTTTCTAGCCTTATGCAGTGTGTTCATTATACCACAGGTTGTAACTGTATGTGTTGTTATTGATTGATTACAGGAAAACGCCAAGGAGTGTGGAGGTGCATCACAGATCTACCCGTCTGTCTCTCTCTTCCTCACCTGTCTCTCTGCCTCCTTCGCCTGTCTCAAGGCCTCCACGCTGGTCTTCCGATGACAGACAGACAGCTACCTAGGCTAAACCCAGACCCCCTCTGAATCGGAATCTCCCTGGAGGATTCCAGAATGCCTGAACATAGCGTGCCTGCTACTGCTTGCATTATCTGTATCAATCAATATGACTATATGACTTAAGTTATGATATTGATCATTTGGGTTGTTGGACTGAAAGGAATATGGCAGCTGAACAGAGAGCTGTTGATTGACTCCATGCTTGATGACTTTACAATCACAGAGAGCTGATGACTTCAGATGCTTGATGACTTTCAATCACAACCGCCAAAGTTGGGCTTATTTGGACAACAGTTCTAAAACCATGAAAGGGCTTTTAGATGTTTTATTCTTCTTCAGTGTCTTATAAGAGAACATTATAGTGTTTCTATGCAAACGGAAACATGCTTTCTTTGACCGTGGAAAGATCCAGTATCTCCTATGCGTATTCCAAAGGATTTGACTTTGCAATAGGACCATGGAAGACTATCAGCCTGTGGATGATGTGTTTTATAAAATAATACTCTGGATCCATGCATGTGTATGTCTGTTTACCTTAAGCCATGAAATGGAGGAGGAACCTTGGATAAGACATAGGCGCCTTTGAACAGTGATCCAATTCAGATAGTGGAATCAGTGACCTCTGCTGGTCGAAATATGACATTGCAGGATGTTGATGAATCAAGTGGAGACTGACTGGCTGGCTGCTGAAGGATGGATGAACGAACACAATGGAATCAACTTCCACATTGTTCTCTTCATAACTTATCACTATTTGGTCTACAAACACATCAAGTATCTACTATTAAATGTGGGCTGGGTTTTCACTTTTGGAAATGGATGGACACTGTTTCAGGAATAACCTTCAAGTCACATATCTTAGATGCAATCTGAGACTTACTGAACCAGTTGGCTTAATTGTAAAACAAGAACCATTACTGACCACCTACTTCTGTCTTGGACTACTAGGTGAAACAGCCATTCTGTTTAGAAGGAGCAACATTACAATGTGTTGGACTACTAGGTGAAACAGCCATTTTGTTTAGAAGGAACAACATTACAATGTGTTGGACTACTAGGTGAAACAGCCATTTTGTTTTGAAGGAGCAACATTACAATGTGTTGGACTACTAGGTGAAACTGCCATTTTGTTTAGAAGGAGCAACATTACAATGTGTTAGATATCAGGATCTCCAAGGTGTCTTTCATCTGAGCTTTACTGTATGACTCCAAAGGCTTTTATGATGGTTTATAGTTTTTAGCTAAATTCATGCATTCAATTATGTTTTTTTTTTTCCCCTTCTGAAAGGAATGTTGTCCAGGGCCTCCACTGCCACCCTCTTGTTGCCCCTGTCGCTTCTCTCTTCCTGGTCGTACATGGGGCACATGTAGGCGGTGCGCCTCAGGGCGCAAACGTACACCTCGTCCTCGTCAACCCACGGCTGGTAGGGCCGCTGGGAGGGAACGGCCGACTTGACCAGACAGGGCCTCATTATCGCCAGCTCTAGGTCACGGGGGATATGCCTCAGGCCAAGGCTTTTTTTTTCATGGCATAATCTCTTCTTTCTAATTCAAATGCCTTTAGTCATGAATTAAATGATTATTAAATGCATAATTAAGAATAATAAGATGGAATACTGCTAAATTAGTATTGCTTGCTGGACATAAAAAGTACTGTAAGATTTCAGTGTCTAGTGATATTAAGTAGCCTTTTTTTTTGCAGTCTGTCCCTTTAACTTTGACAGTAATGCTGTAATGATGTTACGTCATCATGTGGTAACTGTCCTCATGATACAGTATTGTTGAACAATATGCTGTTGCCTGTGTATGTATGTAATGTGATCGACATGTCCTGAGTCCTGTGTGTCTGGCTGCATGTGTCCCAAATGGCACCCTTTTCCCTATGTAGTGCACTACTTTTGACCAGGACCCATAGGGAATAGGGTGCCATTCGGAGAATAGCCTGAGAGTCTGGGAGGCAATATGATTCATACAGCACAGTTTGATTGACATTGTAGATTATCTGGAATGGATCAATAATAATGCAATAAATAAACATTTTATTTATTTAAAAGCTGTACTCCCTTTTGATGCTTGCATTTTAGGCATGTAATTTAGCCTGTCAGTTATGACATGTTTTTATCTTGTATCATCTTATAATTCATATATTCAGCAGTGTATGCACTCAAAACTCCAAAGATTGTATTTTCTTCAATACTTTGTTTTTATTTAAGTACTGCTTCAGGGAAATGTAAAGGCATGGTGTCCGACAGTGACAGGATTATTGTATTTTCTGTCTGAGGCACTGTCATTATACAATATTGACAATATATTCAATAGGAAAAATGTGTCATTGCACAAGAAGTGCTAACCTTTCTTGCCCTTCTTCTTGGTGCTCTCATCCCAGGTGTTGGCACTGACCAGGGACATGTTGCCCTGGCCCAGGGAGGGAAGCAGTTTGGGCCGGGGGGCCACCGGGGGTTTGGGGACCATCTTTGGAGGAGGAGCATCCCTCTGGGCTCTCCTGGCCAGCAGGGGTCATGTCCGGACGAAGGCCTCAGGCCTGGTGATGTCCCTGGGGGGGCTGGTTGTACTTCTGGCAGCCTCCTCTGGCTGGGCAGCCTCCGGCATGGAGAGAAAAAACACATTGAAAAATGACTGTGTTGTTCTTGGGTACTGACTCACAAAAGTAAGAATGAACAGATTGGAAATCATCATCAGTGGAGGAAAAATAAGAATGCCCCACATTGCCCTCCTCAGAATGGAGGCTTTCTAGTTTTCCTGAGACCTGCCAGTCTGTCCGCATCCAGGGCTCTGTCGCTGCCCAGCCTCACTACAGTCAAAGCTCATGTGGCCCGGAGAAAAGCACTTGAAGCACAGCTGGTGCATCTGACAGTGAGCTTTGGTCCAGTGATTAGTGCTTCCACAGACAGCGCACTCACGCTGATGTTTGTGGAACTGTTTACGGTGCCCTCTGTTCACAGACTGATTATTGCTGACCAGAGCCTTCTCTAACAAAGTCAAAACTTTCATTAATGTCCCACCCTCAGATACAGATGGTGCCTGGTCTGGTTCACAGCCACATTGAGAAAAATATGAAACATTAGGTCTTTTCACAGGACCCACTCCCTCCTGAGGGCAGTCAAAAACGGCAGCCACCTGCTGTGAAAGTTGTGTTCTACATGCTTTACGTTCCCTTAACAGTTCATCCAACCGATCCTGTACCTCACTGGCTGTCCAGTCATGAATGGGTTTGCTCTTGAACACTTGGGCCAACTCTTTATCAGGACAGTTGCGTACAAACATGACTGCCAACTCTGAGCACTGATTGGGTAAGGTCCTGCCCTCACTCACAAGGTACTGTTCGGCTGCCTCTGCAGCTTTGTTAAGCCTAATCCAGAAATCTATTGGACCCTCATTAGCATATGGTTTGATTGAATAGAAATCAGCTAATGGCATACCTAAGCAGACAGTATCCCCAAAGTGTTGCTTGAAAACACTGAACACCGCCTTAACATTTGTGACAACAAGGTTGTTACGCTTCCAGACTTTGGTCACATCCCGTGCCCTCCCCATGAGCCTAGACATCACCTCCCCAACATTCCCAGACCCAGTGTAACCCCTCTTCTCTAGGTAGACTTCCATTAACTCCTCCCAATCCAGGACAGAGTACTTATCTGAGCCATCACCCCTAAAAAGAGGTGGAGCACTAACATCTGACTTCACAACCAGATTCAGCTTGGACGCATCAATAAAGGTTGACCCACACTTCTCAGGCAGGGGAAACTGCTGGGGTTGGTGAGGGGGACGGGCAGGAGAAAGACTTGAAACCCCAGGCTGCAGTAAACTCGCTCTGATAGATTCTCCTATCTCTGAACCAATCTGCTTAATAAGGTCACTAAGCTGACTCGGAGGCGTCCCATTATCACCGAGTACTGTGGATGATGGTACATCAAAAGACAGAGGAGGGATACCCTGGTCAGGTGGAACAAACAGCCTACCCCTCCCAGTGCTTGCAAACTCAGGACTAGCAAACGCTCTACTCCCAGGTGTACAATTGGTGTAAATGGAAGGACACCCCTCCCTCTACCCACACTAAAATCCCCAGCATAACACGTCTTATGGATTTGAGAATCTTCCATGGCTCAACAGAGCACTAAAATACAATGTAATTTAGTGCATTCAAATACAAAAAAAAAAATGCAATAAACAAATTCATCCAAAACATACAAATAAGCACGAATACCTGTATCTAATGAATATGCTATTCACTTTCACTGTTTACAGTATATATTCACTTACAGTAAACCATCAACAAATTCACATGCGCAGGTCGTGCACCTCATCCACATGCACAGCTCCGGCGGTCGGCTTGAGCTGACCAGTCGGCAGGTCACGTAATTAGGACACTGCCACAACTGGAATTCTGATGGTTGGATAGTTTTTATTCGACCTGCACACGAAGAGACAACACACAATATGTTAGCTCTTGGTGCAGCCACAGCTCTCGGGCACCTTGCTAGTTGAAGGTCAGGCAAAAGAGAACAGGTGCTGCATGCACACATTCAGTGCCTAACAACACACTATACAATACAAGTAAAATGATATACAACATAATTCTGACAAAATAAAAGACATACCTGTACACGAAGAGACAACACACAATAGCTTAGCCCTTGGTGCAGCCACAGCTCTCGGGCACCTGCGTGAGCACATAGAAACTCACTGTCTAATCAGAGACTTCAACACATTAGTTCCCACAATGAGTTCATCAACCTGCCCATCAACAATAAGCACTGGGACTACATAACAGAAGCCATAAAGTTGCATTTTTAAGTCACACATGCCCACTGGGCTAGTTTGTTCCCACCACAACCCACCAGGATGATGTCTGAAGGAGCTAGAAAGTTCCCCTCTACCACTCCTGCCTCCCTCAACCGAGGTACAATATCTGCGCGCAGAGTAGTAGCCATGGACCCACTATCTAACATCCCCTTCAGCTCAACTTTATCCTGTACTAGCACAGTGGTGTAAAACAAACTGTCATTCTGAGTAATTCTCAATGTGTTCTGAAAAATGACTGTGTTGTTCTTGGGTACTGACTCACAAAAGTAAGACTAAACAGATTGGAAATCATCATCAGTGGAGGAAAAATAAGAATGCCCCACATTGCCCTCCTCAGAACGGAGGATTTCTAGTTTTCCTGAGACCTGCCAGTCTGTCCACATCCAGGGTTCTGTCGCTGCCCAGCCTCACTACAGTCAAAGCTCATGTGGCCCGGAGAAAAGCACTTGACGCACAGCTGGTGCATCTGACAGTGAGCTTTGGTCCAGTGATTAGTGCTTCCACAGACAGCACACTCATGCTGATGTTTGTGGAACTGTTTACGGGGCCCTCTACATTTAACATGTTTAAGTCATTTAGCAGACACTCTTATCCAGAGCAACTTACAGTTAGTGCATACGTTACTTTTTTTTTTTCATACCCCCCGTGGGAATCGAACCCACAACCCTGGCATTGCAAACACCATGCTCTATGAACTGAGCCGGCCATTCCCTCCACTACCCTAGGCGACGCTGGTCCAATTCTGCACCGCCCCATGGGTCTCCCGGTCGCGGCCGGCTACAACAGAGCCTGGATTCGAACCAGGATCTCTAGTGGCACAGCTAGCACTGCGATGCAGTGCCTTAGACCACTGCGCCACTCACAGACTGAGTATTGCTGAGTATTGCTGACCAGAGCCTTCTCTAACAAAGTCAAAACTTTCTTTAATGTCCCACCCTCAGATACAGATGGTGACTGGTCTGGTTCACGGCCACATTGAGAAAAATATGAAACATTAGGTATTTTCACAGGACCCACTCCCTCCTGAGGGCAGTCAAAAACGGCAGCCACCTGCTGTGAAAGTTGTGTTCTACATGCTTTACGTTCCCTTAACAGTTCATCCAACCGATCCTGTACCTCACTGGCTGTCCAGTCACGAATGGGTTTGCTCTTGAACACTTGGGCCAACTCTTTATCAGGACAGTTGCGTACAAACATGACTGCCAACTCTGAGCACTGATTGGGTAAGGTCCTGCCCTCACTCACAAGGTACTGTTCGGCTGCCTCTGCAGCTTTGTTAAGCCTAATCCAGAAATCTATTGGACCCTCATTAGCATATGGTTTGATTCAATAGAAATCAGCTAATGGCATACCTGAGCAGACAGTATCCCCAAAGTGTTGCTTGAAAACACTGAACACCGCCTTAACATCTGTGACAACAAGGTTGTTACGTACGTGCACAAAGTGAGTTTGTAACATGTATATCATTCTTGCTTGTTGTTCTTTATATTTACTACCATTGCCTATTGTAAGTTGCCTCTCTGTGTTTTACTGTGTTGTGTAATACTCCGCAGGTAGCATTATGCCATTAATACAGCCCTTCCTTTGTTAATAGCGTTGTTGCTCTACTTGTGCTATCAGTTATTGTGCATATTCATTACCCCTGTTATCTGTCCATTACAGGACCACTATCATTCCACTACCTTTCCATGTCCATTTCATCCGTGTGTGTCAATAAAGTATCCTTGAATGTACAGTGAGGGAAAAAAGTATTTGATTCCCTGCTGATTTTGTAAGTTTGCCCACTGACAAAGACATGATCAGTCTATACATTTAATGGTAGGTTTATTTGAACAGTGAGAGACAGAATAACAACAAAAAAATCCAGAAAAACACATGTCAAAAATGTTATAAATGTATTTGCATTTTAATGAGGGAAATACGTATTTGACCCCTCTGCAAATCATGACATGGCAAAACCGTTGTTGGCAATCACAGAGGTCAGACGTTTCTTGTAGTTGGCCACCAGGTTTGCACACATCTCAGCAGGGATTTTGTTCCACGCCTTTTTGCAGATCTTCTCCAAGTCATTAAGGTTTTGAGGCTGACTTTTGGCAACTCGACAGGACCTTAATGTGCTTCTTCTTGAGCCACTCCTTTGTTGCCTTGGCCGTGTGTTTTGGGTCATTGTCATGCTGGAATACCCATCCACGACCCATTTTCAATGCCCTGGCTGAGGGAAGGAGGTTCTCACCCAAGATTTGACGGTACATGGCCCCGTCCATTGTCCCTTTGATGCGGTGAAGTTGTCCTGTCCCCTTAGCAGAAAAACAGCCCCAAAGCATAATGTTTCCACCTCCATGTTTGACGGTGTGGATGGTGTTCTTGGGGTCATAGGCAGCATTCCTCGTCCTCCAAACACGGCGAGTTGAGTTGATGCCAAATAGCTCGATTTTAGTCTCATCTGACCACAACACTTTCACCCAGTTCTCCTCTGAATCGTTCAGATGTTCATTGGCAAACTTCAGACAGGCCTGTATATGTGCTTTCTTGAGCAGGGGGACCTTGCGGGCGCTGCAGGATTTCAGTCCTTCACGGCGTAGTGTGTTACCAATTGTTTTCTTGGTGTCTATGGTCCCAGGTGTCTTGAGATCATTGACAAGATCCTCCCGTGTAGTTCTGGGCTGATTACTCACCGTTCTCATGATCATTGCAACTCCATGAGGTGAGATCTTGCATGGAGCCCCAGGCCGAGGGAGATTGACAGTTCTTTTGTGTTTCTTCCATTTGCAAATAATCGCACCAACTGTTGTCACCTTCTCACCAAGCTCCTTGGCGATGGTCTTGTAGCCCATTCCAGCCTTGAGTAGGTCTACAATCTTGTCCCTGACATCCTTGGAGAGCTTTTTGGTCTTGGCCATGGTGGAGAGTTTGGAATCTGATTGACTGATTGCTTCTGTGGACAGGTGTCTTTTATACAGGTAACAAGCTGAGATTAGGAGCACTCCCTTTAAGAGTGTGCTCCTAAACTCAGCTTGTTACCTGTATAAAAGACACCTGGGAGCCAGAAATCTTTCTGATTGAGAGTGGGTCAAATACTTATTTCCCTCATTAAAATGCAAATCAATTTATAAAATTTTTGACATGCGTTTTTCTGGATTTTGTTGTTGTTATTCTGTCTCTCACTGTTCAAATAAACTTACAATTAAAATGATACACTGATCATTTCTTTGTCAGTGGGCAAACGTACAAAATCAGCAGGGGATCAAATACTTTTTTCCCTCACTGTACATTCAAGGATACTTTATTGACACACTCTGAGGTGAAAGCGCAACCTGGTCTCAGAACATTTCGTATTATTCTGTATGTACAAAGCTGTGATCAAGGCAAAGGGTGGCTACTTTGAAGAATCTCGAATCTCAAATATATTTTGATATGTGTAACACGTTTTTGGTTACTACATGATGCCATATGTGTTATTTAATAGTTTTGATGTCTTCACTATTATTCTACAATGTAGAAAATACACAAGACACAGAGGAGGAGAAACTATCCAACACCCTGGGAGAGAGAACGAGTGACCTCAGTCGAACTCACAGCCAGAAAGATGGGTTAGATACAGGAGAGGAGGAGGTTACCCCGGATGCCATCACCCCTGCTCCTGTGAGCAAGGAATGAGAGGGGAAGCCTTCTGATCAGGCCAACAGACAGGCTGAGCGAGAGGTCATAGTGATAGTGATTCACACCCAGAGAGAGACAGACAACCCATACAACCTCTTGGCTGAGATGAACCACACAGAGGTAGAGGCAGAGGGCCTTCAGGGCTAGCCAGTCAGCCTTCCTGCTCTGATCCTCAAGTCAATTGTAGTTGACCTCATTCCGTCAGTAGAGGACGCCTGGTTGTTCTTTAAAAGTGCTTTCCTCTCCATCTTAAATAAGCATGCCCCATTCAAAAAATTCTGAACTAAGAACAGATATAGCCCCTGGTTCACCCCAGACTTGACTGCCCTTGACCAGCACAAAAACATCCTGTGGCGTACTGCATTAGCATCGAACAGCCCCCGCGATATGCAACTTTTCAGGGAAGTCAGGAACAAATATACACAATCAGTTAGGAAAGCAAACAGACATTTGCATCATGTAGCACTAACTCCAAAAAGTTTTGGGACACTGTAAAGTCCATGGAGAATAAGAGCACCTCCTCCCAGCTACCCACTGCACTGAGGCTAGGAAACACTGTCACCACCGATAAATCTACGATAATCGAGAATTTCAATAAGCATTTTGCTACGGCTGGCAATGCTTTCCACCTGGCTACCGTTACCCCGGCCACCAGCTCTGCACCCTCCGCTGCAACTTGCCCATGCCCCCGCTTTTCCTTCACCCAAATTCAGATAGCTGATGTTCTGAAAGAGCTGCAAAATCTGGACCCCTACAAATCAGCTGGGCTAGACAATCTGGACCCTTTCTTTCTAAAATTAGCCGCCGAAATTGTAGCAACCCCTGTTACTAGCCTGTTCAACGTCTCTTTCGTATCATCTGAGATCCCTAGAGATTGGAAAGCTGCCGCTGTCATCCCCCTCTTCAAAGGGGGTGACACTCTAGATCCAAACTCTTACAGACCTATATCCATCCTGCCCTGCCTTTCGAAAGTATTTGAAAACCAAGTTAACAAACAGATCACCGACCATTTCGAATCCCACCGTACCTTCTCCGCTATGCAATCTGGTTTCTGAGCTGGTCATGGGTGCACCTCAGCCACCCTCAAGGTCGTAAACGACATTATAACCCCGATCGATAAAAAAAAAAGGACTGTGCAGCCTTCTTCATCGACCTGGCCAAGGCTTTCGTCTCTGTCAATCACCGCATTCTTATTGGCAGACTAAATAGCCTTGGTTTCTCACATGACTGCCTCGCCTGGTTCAACAACTACTTCTCAGATAGAGTTCAATGTGTCAAATCGGAGGGCCTGTTGTCTGGACCTCTGGCAGTCTCTATGGGGGTGCCACAGGGTTCAATTATTGGCCGACTCTGTTCTCTGTGTATATCAATGATGTCGCTCTTGCTTCTGGTGACTCTCAGATCCACAACTACGCAGACGACACCATTTTGTATACATCTGGCCCTTCATTGGACACTGTGTTAACAAACCTCCAAACAACCTTCAATGCCATACAACACTCCTTCCGTAGCCTCCAACTGCTCTTAAATGCTAGTAAAACGAAATGCTTGCTCTTCAATCGAACGCTGCTTGCACCTGCCCGCCCAACTAGAATCACTACTCTCGGCGGGTCTGACTTAGAATATGTGGACAACTACAAATACCTAGGTGTCTGGTTAGACCGTAGACTCTCCTTCCAGACTCACATTAAGCATCTCCAATCCAAAGTTAAATCTAGAATCGGCTTCTTATTTCACAACAAAGCCTCCTTCACTCATGCTGGCAAACATGCCCTCGTAAAACTGACTATCCTACCGATCCTTGACTTCGGCGATGTCATTTACAAAATAGCCTCCAACACTCTACTCAGCAAATTGGATGTAGCCTATCACAGTGCCATCTGTTTTGTCACCAAAGCCCCATATACTACCCACCATTGTGACTTGTAGGCTTTCGTTGGTTGGCCCTCACTACATATTCGTCGCCAATCCCACTGGCTCCAGGTCATCTATAAATCTCTGCTAGGCAAATCCCTGCCTTATCTTAAGTCATTGGTCACCATAGCAACACCCACCCATGGTATGCGCTCCAGCAGGTATATCACACCTCCTTTGGCCACCATTCCTTCCAGCTCTCTTCTGCTAATGACTGGAACGAACAGCAAAAATCTTTGAAGCTGTAGACTCTTATCTCCCTCACTAACTTTAAGCATCAGTTGTCAGAGCAGCTTACCAATCACGGCACCTGTACACAGCCCATCTGTAATTAGCCCACCCAACTACCTCATCCCCATATTGTTATTTATTTTGCTAATTTGCACCCCAGTATCTCTATTTGTACATCATCTTCTGCACATCTATCACTCCAGTGTTAATACTAAATTGTAATGATTTTGACTATGGCCTATTTATTGCCTTAACTCCATAACTTATTACATTTGCAAACACTGTATGTAGATTTTCTAATGTGTTATTGACTGTACGTTTTGTTTATCCCATGTGTAACACTGTGTTGTTGTTGTTTTTATCGCACTGCTTTGCTTTATCTTGGCCAGGTCGCAGTTGTAAATGAGAACTTGTTCTAAACTGGCCTACCTGGTTAAATAAAGGTTAAATAAAAAAAAATGAAAAAAAATATTTAATTCATATTCATTCAAGATATTTAGTCAAGACAAAAGTGCCATTTATTTCAAATGATAATTATTCAGTGTCTGCAACCCTCAAGAACCAGGGTGAGTCTGGTTCCCCCTTTTACTGGGCAAACACAACTTGCACATCGTCATAGACTAGGCTGAAACGTTAATCTTTTAACCTTGCTTAAATAAAACAATGCATTTTTAATAGTGAGAAAGAGTTGCGCTTTTCCTTTTATATTATGATTAAGGTTTTTGGTTGCACCTCGACTCAACGTTGGTTGAGCGCCCTCCACTTTTTTGTCAAATAATACATCTAAAAAAATAATAATAAGTAAGTCATTAAAAGCATTACAAATGGGATTGGGATGTTTCCCACTTATTTACACAACCTACTCCACAAAGTTTAGAGAAATGTTCTGAAATTAATTAAGAATTAAACAGAAGAAAATCAGAATTGAAGGCAACTATAATGCAAATAATTTAATGGTCTATGGTTCAATCCTGTTTCTGGTCTAATGAATAATTAATATTGTTCCTCCTCTTCCTTGTGGCAAGTGCAGCAGCACACTGCCCTCCAAAGCCTGCAAAAAAAACGCCGGACTGCCCCTTTCCTCGTCCTGCATGGAACATCCAGGGTCACGTCCTTGGTGACGTGTGGGGTGACATCCGGGGTGACCACAGCAACATCCTCTGGAAAGGGACAAAAGCGGGACAGAATGTAAATAAATGCAAACCGTAGGTTCTAAACATTGGCCAGTTGAATGGGATCTTTAATTTCAGCTCATGAAACATGGGACCAACACTTTACATGTTATCATGACAAATGGCACCTGTCAGAGTGCTTTCTATAAGTCTTACTACATTACACACCTGCTTGGATATCAGATGGCAGAGTGGCGGAGACGGCCACCATGAGAGGCTTTTCTTCAGGTGTGACGTCCACAACCTCCAAGAGTGAAGAAGCCGGGTCTGCCTCTGTGTTAGGGGTGAGGTCCAAAACCTCCAGCTGAGAACAAGCAGGGTCTGCCTCTGTGTTAGGGGTGATGTCCACAACCTTCAGGTGGGTAAAAGCCGGGTGTGCCTCTGTGTAAGGGGTGATGTCCACAACTTCCAAGTGGGAAGAGACGGGTTCTGCCTCTGTGTTAGGTGTGACGAACACAATCTCCAAGTGGGAAGAGACGGGTTCTGCCTCTTTGTTAGGGGTGATTTCCACAACCTCCAGGTGAGAAGAAGCCGGGTCTACCTCTCTATTAGGGGGGATGTCCACAACCTTACGGTGGGAAGAAGCCGGGTCTGCCTCTATGTTAGGGGTGATTTCCACAACCTCCAGCTGGGAATAAGCCGGGTCTGCCTCTGTATTAGGGGGGATGTCCACAACCTTACGGTGGGAAGAAGCCGGGTCTACCTCTATGTTAGGGGTGATTTCCACAACTTCCAGCTGGGAAAAAGCCGGGTCTGCCTCTGTGTTAAAGGTTATGTCCACAACAACTAGGTGGAAAGAAGCCGGGTCTGCCTCTGTGTTAGGGGTGATGTCCACAAGCTCCAGGTGGGAAGAAGCAGGATCTGCCTCTGTGTTTGGGGTGATGTCCACAAGCTCCAGGTGGGAAGATGCCGGGTCTGCCTCTGTGTTAGGGGTGGTTTCCACAACCTCCTGATAGGAAGAAGCCGGGTCTGCCTCTGTGTTAGGGATGATTTCCATAACCTCCTGGTGGGAAGAAGATGGGTCTGCCTCTGTGTTAGGGGTGATGTCCACAAGCTCCTGGTGGGAAGAAGCCAGGTGTGCCTCTTTGTTAGGAGTGATGTCCACAACCTCCAGTTGGGAAGAAGCAAGGTGTGCCTCTTTGTTAGGGGTGATGTCCACAACCTCCAGGTGAGAAGAAGCCGGGTCTGCCTCTGTGTTAGGGGTGATGTCCACAACCTCCAGGTGGGAAGATGCTGGGTCTGCTTCTGAGTTATGGGTGATGTCAACAACCATACGGTGGGAAGAAGCCGGGTCTGCCTCTGTGTTTGGGGTGATGTCCACAAGCTCCAGGTTGGAAGAAGCCGGGTCTGTCTCTGTGTTAGGGGTGGTTTCCACAACCTCCTGATAGGAAGAAGCCGGGTCTAACTCTGTGTTAGGGGTGATGTCCACAAGCTCCAGGTGGGAAGAAGCCCGGTGTGCCTCTTTGTTAGGGGTGATGTCCACAACCTCCAGGTGCGAAGAAGCCAGGTGTGCCTCTTTGTTAGGGGTGATGTCCACAACCTCCAGCTGAGAAGAAGACGGGTCTGCCTCTGTGTTATGGGTGATGTCCACAACCTCCAGGTTGGAAGAAGCAGGGTCTGACTCTGTGTTAGGGGTGATGTCCAAAAGCTCCAGGTGGGAAGAAGCAGGATCTGCCTCTGTGTTTGGGGTGATGTCCACAACCTCCAAGTGGAAAGATGCTGGGTCTGCCTCTGAGTTATGGGTGATGTCAACAACCATACGGTGGGACGAAGCAGGGTCTGACTCTGTGTTAGGGGTGATGTCCACAACCTCCAGGTGGGAATATGCTGGGTCTGCCTCTGAGTTATGGGTGATGTCAACAACCATACGGTGGGAAGAAGCAGGGTCTGACTCTGTGTTAGGGGTGATGTCCACAACCACTGGGTGGGAAGAAGCTGGCTCTGCCTCTGTGTTAGGGGTGATGTCCACAACCTTCATGTGGGAAGAAGCCAGGTGTGCCTCTTTGTTAGGGGTGATGTCCTCAACCTCCAGGTGGAAAGATATCGGGTCTGCCTCTGTGCTACGGGTTTTGTCAACAACCTGTAGGTGGGAAGAAGCCGGGTCTGCCTCTGTGTTAGGGTTGATGTCCACAACCTCCAGGTGGGAAGATATCGGGTCTGCCTCTGTGCTACGGGTTTTGTCAACAACCTCTAGGTGGGAAGAAGCCGGGTCTGCCTCTGTGTTAGGGTTGATGTCCACAACCTCCAGGTGAGAAGAAGCCGGGTGTGGCTCTGTGTTAGGGGTGATGTCCACAACCACTAGGTGGGAAGATGCCGGGTCTGACTCTGTGTTAAGGGTGATGTCCACAACCATCAGGTGGGAAGAATCCGGGTGTGCCTCTGTGTTAGGGTTGATGTCCAAAACCACTATGTGGGAAGAAGCCGGGTCTGCCTCTCTGCTATGGGTGATGTCAACAACCTCTAGGTGGGGAAAAGCTGGGTCAAACTCTGTGTTAGGTGTGATTCCCTCAACCCCCAGGTGGGCAGAAGCCGGGTCTTTCTCTGTGTTAGGGGTGATGTCCACAACCTCCGGGTGGGAAGAAGCTGGGTCTGCCTCTGTGTTATGGGGGATTTCCACAACCTCCAGGTGGGAAGAAGCCTGGCCTGCATCTGTGTTAGGGGTGACAATTAACATCCTGATTGGCTCTACTACTACAAGGCACCAGGATGTCATGACAAAAGGCATCTGTCAGAGTGCTCTCTATGAGTGCTACTCACCTGCTTGGATGTCAGCTGGTAGTGTGGCGGAGACGGCCACCACTAGGACAGGGGGGACTGGCAGGGTGTCTGCAGTAGGCTGGAAGTAGCTTTTCACCTCGTCCGCCACAAAGGCACAGACAGAGCTCATAAAAAAAGGGGTCTTGAGGTCATCCAGGGAGAAGGACTGGCTGATTCTCCCGACGATCGACCTCACAGAGTCAAAAGCAGCAGCCCGGGAGAAAGGGGTGTGAGGAGAAGAGGCCTTCAACATGCTGGAGAGCTTCTCCCCTACGGCCACCACCATACTCACAGCCATCCCGCTTAGGAGGATGGGGTGATCTGAATGGCCTTCCTCTGGCTGAAGCCACAGGGCCAGGAGGATCCTGGGCACCAGCTCCACCACCACCTGGGATGGGCTGAGCAGGTTGCTACAGGGCTTATTGGACAGCTTGTCCTGAATACTCCTCACAGCTCTCTCCACGATGCTGTGGACCTTAGGGTCGCTGAAATCAACAAAAAGCAGCAGAGAAAGCTAAACGATGTGCAATGTTCACACAGAAAACAGTGCCCTAGTTTTTTTCTGCATAGCTCCAGATGTGTAGATGAATGGAGCAAGCTGTATGCAGGGCAGTACATGGAACTCACATGTCAGCGCCAGCTGGAGAGGTGGGGTGCATAGAGCGGCGGAGCTTGCAGACAGCCTCGTGCTCCATGTCAATCATTTTTAGGCAGGTGTTTACTTCCCAGGTCTGCCGTAGGAAACAGGAAGTCCCATTAGTTAATTTCACAACAGATATATTATGCTGTACTAACTAGTTGTTGAAAGGCTAGAAAAGAGCTCACTGACTGATAGTCTAAGTCTCTAACTCTCATTCTCTTACCAGCCGAGCGAGTTCGTTCTCCTCCTCCAGGGTTTCCTTCCACACCCTTCAAATAAAACACAAAGCATTTCAACTTTCCTGGCTTCCTATTTATCTGTTGTTTATTTTACCCACACCTCCTGGAGTGCTGCTGGTGACAGAGAATGGTAGTGAAGGTGAGAGCTGACGTGGTACTCACCTCTCCCTAAGGGATTTTTTGCCCTGAGACACCAGCCAGTCGCTCATGTGCTCCATGGTGACATGGGGCGAGACCTGGCCTCGACTCTGGAGCAGCAGATAGTGGACCATGAGCTTCTTCTGCAAGATGAGGTAAGGTGTGAGACCGTGCCACTAAAGACCATATAATGTGCTTTCAGAAGGGCCTCTCGCAACATTTCACAACTGCTCATGTCTCACAATTTGCAAGTGATATTAAGAACTCTTATGACCATCTTCTCTAAACTGTCTTGAAATAAAACTCTTGTTTTGGGATTAAATCTATCTCTTTTTTTCTGTGGTTACTGTTTTTGTGGGATGAATCTTACCTGTTTATTGTAATATGCTTCCTCCCAGCAGGCCTGCAGAGTCTGAAAATAAAGGCTGCTTCTACAGAATTCCTTTGAAGATAATTAAAATAAGTATGCTTTATTAGGTACATTATGCACAGGCATTTACAGTATGCCAAAAGGAATATCTCCTAAGATTACCTTAGTGGGACCATAAGTGAACTCAGGAATGCTCCCAACCCTATCCATGGTCAGAGGGGGACGAAATGCAGCGCTATAGATATACGGGATGCTCTAGAGATAACAGGAATTACTTAAAGTCGCAAATGATCAATGCCTGTGGAGTCGTCCAATTTGCTGCGCTGAGAATTGAGTTGTAGGCGATATTTGGTTATGTTTGGCGCAATATACATGTTTACATTCTATTGCCATGGAGAAATTGAGTTTCTAGAACCTGTTTTCTTCTATGTCTTTATTTCGTGAAAGATTAAGATCTTTATTTTGTCATAATGTGTATATGAGGACGTTGGAGCCCGTTCCGATTCTTGACGCGGTTATCCAGGTGCATGTTGCATAGACCTACTAATCCAACCTTGCCTTACAAGTTAAATTAAATTAGTATATATGCCTATACAAATCTATTGACCACATCCATTTAAATTAATGATTGTCAATTGAACATGTGGTTGTTGTGTTATCCTGTTGTGCGTGTCAGGTGTCCTCTTAAGCACGTTATTCCAATATTTCCTAGAATTGACGCAGGTTACACTTTTGCAAAACTACTCGGTTAAAAATAAGAGCATGAATGACAATAAAGGTATGACTTGAATTATACGTGTAGTAGTGTGATGTTTCCCCTAGATTATGCACCAAATTGCACACAAGGACAGTTCAAGTAGGCCAGGTAAAGAGGGGATGTTAATAAGTTAATAATAATAATAATTCAATGTGGTTTCTTTATTTAATTACAGCTCCATTGCTAATGTTATTTTTTGGTGTACAAACATTTTTATGTATCTATATTGGTAATACACCTAATTGTAAAAGTTTTGTATATTTTGGTTTGGTCCATCGAGGGTTATCTGTATTTATGTACCCTCTTATTGTTCTCTTTTGCCTGACCTTCAACTAGCAAGGTATGTTGTCCTTGGCGCCGTAATTTGTCAATATAAAACTGTGGTAAAGTTACACAAAGTGCTGTTACGCAACTATAGGTTTTGTTACAATGTGGACAATATAAAGATTTATGTTAACAACTTTCACCGAGCTCGCTAATTAGGGTACCTATTGTAACTCGGGAGTATTTGGGGCAGTGTTTGAGTGAGTTTCTATGTGCTCACGCAGGTGCCCGAGAGCTGTGGCTGCACCAAGGGCTAACCTATTGTGTGTTGTCTCGTGGTGTGCAGGTATGTCTTTTATTTTGTCAGAATTATGTTGTATATCATTTTACTTGTATTGTATAGTGTGTTGTTAGGCACTGAATGTGTGCATGCAGCACCTGTTCTCTTTTGCCTGACCTTCAACTAGCAAGGTGCCCGAGAGCTGTGGCTGCACCAAGAGCTAACATATTGTGTGTTGTCTCTTCGTGTGCAGGTCGAATAAAAATTATCCAACCATCAGAATTCCAGTTGTGGCAGTGTCCTAATTACGTGACCTGCCGACTGGTCAGCTCAAGCCGACCGCCGGAGCTGTGCATGTGGATGAGGTGCACGACCTGCGCATGTGAATTTGTTGATGGTTTACTGTAAGTGAATATATACTGTAAACAGTGAAAGTGAATGTAGCATATTCATTAGATACAGTTATTCGTGCTTATTTGTATGTTTTGGATGAATTTGTTTATTGCATTTTTTTTTGTTGCTATTTGAATGCACTAAATGCACCCGTGTTATGCTGGGGATTTTAGTGTGCGTAGAGGGAGGGGTGTCCTTCCATTTACACCAATTGTACAGTCAGCTCCTGGGAGTAGAGCGTTTGCTAGTCCTGAGTTTGCAAGCACTGGGAGGGGTAGGCTGTTTGTTCCACCTGACCAGGGTATCCCACCTCTGTCTTTTGATGTACCATCATCCACAGTACTCGGTGATAATGGGACGCCTCCGAGTCAGCTTAGTGACCTTATTAAGCAGATTGGTTCAGAGATAGGAGAATCTATCAGAGCGAGTTTACTGCAGCCTGGGGTTTCAAGTCTTTCTCCTGCCCGTCCCCCTCACCAACCCCAGCAGTTTCCCCTGCCTGAGCAGTGTGGGTCAACCTTTATTGATGCGTCCAAGCTGAATCTGGTTGTGAAGTCAGATGTTAGTACTCCACCTCTTTTTAGGGGTGATGGCTCAGATAAGTACTCTGTCCTGGAGTGGGAGGAGTTAATGGAAGTCTACCTAGAGAAGAGGGGTTACACTGGGTCTGGGAATGTTGGGGAGGTGATGTCTAGGCTCATGGGGAGGGCACGGGATGTGACCAAAGTCTGGAAGCGTAACAACCTTGTTGTCACAGATGTTAAGGCGGTGTTCAGTGTTTTCAAGCAACACTTTGGGGATACTGTCTGCTCAGGTATGCCATTAGCTGATTTCTATTCAATCAAACCATATGCTAATGAGGGTCCAATAGATTTCTGGATTAGGCTTAACAAAGCTGCAGAGGCAGCCGAACAGTACCTTGTGAGTGAGGGCAGGACCTTACCCAATCAGTGCTCAGAGTTGGCAGTCATGTTTGTACGCAACTGTCCTGATAAAGAGTTGGCCCAAGTGTTCAAGAGCAAACCCATTCGTGACTGGACAGCCAGTGAGGTACAGGATCGGTTGGATGAACTGTTAAGGGAACGTAAAGCATGTAGAACACAACTTTCACAGCAGGTGGCTGCCGTTTTTGACTGCCCTCAGGAGGGAGTGGGTCCTGTGAAAAGACCTAATGTTTCATCTTTTTCTCAATGTGGCCGTGAACCAGACCAGGCACCATCTGTATCTGAGGGTGGGACATTAATGAAAGTTTTGACTTTGTTAGAGAATGCTCTAAACAGTTCCACAAACATCAGCGTGAGTGCGCTGTCTGTGGAAGCACTAATCACTGGACCAAAGCTCACTGTCAGATGCACCAGCTGTGCTTCAAGTGCTTTTCTCCGGGCCACATGAGCTTTGACTGTAGTGAGGCTGGGCAGCGACAGAGCCCTGGATGTGGACAGACTGGCAGGTCTCAGGAAAACTAGAAAGCCTCCATTCTGAGGAGGGCAATGTGGGGCATTCTTATTTTTCCTCCACTGATGATGATTTCCAATCTGTTCATTCTTACTTTTGTGAGTCAGTACCCAAGAACAACACAGTAATTTTTCAATGTGTTTTTTCTCAACATGCCGGAGGCTGCCCAGCCAGAGGAGGCTGCCAGAAGTACAACCAGCCCCCCCAGGGACATCACCAGGCCTGAGGCCTTCGTCCGGACAGGACCCCTGCTGGCCAGGAGAGCCCAGAGGGATGCTCCTCCTCCAAAGATGGTCCCCAAACCCCCGGTGGCCCCCTGGCCCAAACTGCTTCCCTCCCTGGGCCAGGGCAACATGTCCCTGGTCAGTGCCAACACCTGGGATGAGAGCACCAAGAAGAAGGGCAAGAAAGGTTAGCACTTCTCCTTGTGCAATGACACATTTTTCCTATTGAATGTATTGTCAATATTGTATAATGTATGTTTTCAGCTGATGTACAACCAGGAAGATGATTCATAACCATTCATATATGAATTATTTATAAATGAATCTAACCTAATGTAATGTAATTTAAAGGAGTCAGAGTCCAGAGGTCTAGCCTGGGCCTGAGGCATATCCCCCGTGACCTAGAGATGGCGATGATGAGGCCCTGTCTGGTCAAGTCGGCCGTTCCCTCCCAGCGGCCCTACCAGCCATGGGACGACGAGGACGAGGTGGACATTTACGCCCTGAGGCGCACCGCCTACATGTGCCCCATGTACGACCAGGAAGAGAGAAGCGGCAGGGGCAACAAGAGGGTGGCAGTGGAGGCCCTGGACAACATTCCTTTCAGAAGGAAGATCACCTTGTGTTACTTGACTGGGGGCCGCAGGTTCATGCTGCCACAAGGCTACTAACTAAAGGAACTGCCCCCAACCCTGATCTAGATCAACTACTAGATCTCTATGATGACAGTGCCTCTGACAGAAAGACAATAATCCTGTCACTGTCGGACACCATGCCTTTACATTTCCCTGAAGCAGTACATAAATAAAAACAAAGCATTGAAGAAAATACAATCTTTGGAGTTTTGAGTGCATACACTGCTGAATATATGAATTATAAGATGATACAAGATAAAAACATGTCATAACTGACAGGCTAAATTACATGGCTAAAATGCAAGCATCAAAAGGGAGTACAGCTTTTAAATAAATAAAATATGTTTATTTATTGCATTATTATTGATCCATTCCAGATAATCTACAATGTCAATCAAACTGTGTTGTATGAATCATATTGCCTCCCAGACTCTCAGGCTATTCTCCGAATGGCACCCTATTCCCTATGGGTCCTGGTCAAAAGTAGTGCACTACATAGGGAAAAGGGTGCCATTTGGGACACAAGCAGCCAGACACACAGGACTCAGGACATGTCAATCACATTACAGGCAACAGCATATTGTTCAACAATACTGAATTATGAGGACAGTTACCACATGATGACGTAACATCATTACAGCATTACTGTCAAAGTTAAAGGGACAGACTGCTAAAAAAAAAGGCTACTTAATATCACTAGCCACTGAAATCTTACAGTACTTTTTTATGTCCAGCAAGAAATACTAATTTAGCAGTATTCCATCTTATTATTCTTAATTATGCATTTAATAATCATTTAATTCATGACTAAAGGCATTTGAATTAGAAAGAAGAGATTATGCCATGAAAAGAAAAGCCTGGGCCTGAGGCATATCCCCCGTGACCTAGAGCTGGCGATAATGAGGCCCTGTCTGGTCAAGTCGGCCGTTCCCTCCCAGCGGCCCTACCAGCCGTGGGACGACGAGGACGAGGTGGACATTTACGCCCTGAGGCGCACCGCCTACATGTGCCCCATGTACGACCAGGAAGAGAGAAGCGGCAGGGGCAACAAGAGGGTGGCAGTGGAGGCCCTGGACAACATTCCTTTCAGAAGGGGAAAAAAAAAACAATTGAATGCATGAATTTAGCTAAAAACTATAAACCATCATAAAAGCCTTTGGAGTCATACAGTAAAGCTCAGATGAAAGACACCTTGGAGATCCTGATATCTAACACATTGTAATGTTGCTCCTTCTAAACAAAATGGCTGTTTCACCTAGTTGTCCAACACATTGTAATGTTGTTCCTTCTAAACAAAATGGCTGTTTCACCTTGTAGTCCAACACATTGTAATGTTGCTCCTTCTAAACAAAATGGCTGTTTCACCTTGTAATCCCTCACATTGTAATGTTGCTCCTTCTAAACAGAATGGCTGTTTCACCTTGTAGTCCAACACATTGTAATGTTGCTCCTTCTAAACAGAATGGCTGTTTCACCTAGTAGTCCAACACATTGTAATGTTGCTCCTTCTAAATAGAATGTCTGTTTCACCTAGTAGTCCAAGACAGAAGTAGGTGGTCAGTAATGGTTCTTGTTTTACAATTAAGCCAACTGGTTCAGTAAGTCTCAGATTGCATCTAAGATATGTGACTTGAAGGTTATTCCTGAAACAGTGTCCATCCATTTCCAAAAGTGAAAACCCAGCCCACATTTAATAGTAGATACTTGATGTGTTTGTAGACCAAAGAGTGATAAGTTATGAAGAGAACAATGTGGAAGTTGAGTCCATTGTGTTCGTTCATCCATCCTTCAGCAGCCAGCCAGTCAGTCTCCACTTGATTCATCAACATCCTGCAATGTCATATTTCGACCAGCAGAGGTCACTGATTCCACTATCTGAATTGTATCACTGTTCAAAGGCGCCTATGTCTTATCCAAGGTTCCTCCTCCATTTCATGGCTTAAGGTAAACAGACATACACATGCATGGATCCAGAGTATTATTTTATTAAAGCCTTTTATAAAACACATCATCCACAGACTGATAGTCTTCCATGGTCCTATTGCAAAGTCAAGTCCTTTGGAATACGTATAGGAGATACTGGATCTTTCCACGGTCAAAGAAAGCATGTTTCCTTTTGCATAGAAACACTATAATGTTCTCTTATAAGACACTGAAGAAGAATAAAACATCTAAAAGCCCTTTCATGGTTTTAGAACTGTTGTCCAAATAAGCACAACTTTGGCGGTTGTGATTGAAAGTCATCAAGCATCTGAAGTCATCAGCTCTCTGTGATTGTAAAGTCATCAAGCATGGAGTCAATCAACAGCTCTCTGTTCAGCTGCCATATTCCTTTCAGTCCAACAACTCAAATGATCAATATCATAACTTAAGTCATATTGATTGATAAAGATAACGCAAGCAGTAGCAGGCATGCTATGTTCAGGCATTCTGGAATCCTCCAGGGAGATTCCGATTCAGAGGGGGTCTGGGTTTAGGCTAGGTAGCTGTCTGTCTGTCATCGGAAGACCAGCGTTGTGGCCTTGAGACAGGCGAAGGAGGCAGTGAGACAGGTGAGGAAGAGAGAGACAGACGGGTAGATCTGTGATGCACTTCCACACTCCTTGGCGTTTTCCTGTAATCAATCATTAACAACACATACAGTTACAACTTGTGGTATAATGAACACACTACATAAGGATAGAAAGTTCATATTTTTGATCTTTAGGATAAAAAATACTCAGTTTGATGTTTTGTTTTTCCCAAAATATTAAGGGAGCTTTGTGAATAGTACAGCAGATGTTATCTTCTGAAGTCAATCCATCCACTTGAAGTGATTGGTTCAGAGAGGTGTCACTGGACCAATAAGGGGAGGCAGTGGACCAATATGGGGTGCTGACCTGAGGGTGGTATGCGTGGCAGGACTCGGGTCTCCTACGGACCTTCTGAGATTTCATCCTGTCACACTTTACTGAGGCGTTATGTACACAGAGGTCAAGGACACCAACACACTTAACAACAAGTATCTATGCTGCAATACCAACACACTTAACAACAATAACAAGTATCTATGCTGCAATACCAACACACTTAACAACAACAAGTATCTATGCTGCAATACCAACACACTTAACAACAACAACAAGTATTTATGCTGCAATACCAACACACTTAACAACAATAACAAGTATCTATGCTGCAATACCAACACACTTAACAACAATAACAAGTATCTATGCTGCAATACCAACACACTTAACAACAACAACAAGTATTTATGCTGCAATACCAACACACTTAACAATAACAAGTAAATATGTTGCAATACCAACACACTTAACAACAACAACAAGTATCTATGCTGCAATACCAACACACTTAACAACAACAACAACAAGTATCTATGCTGCAATACCAACACACTTAACAACAACAACAAGTATCTCTGCTGCAATACCAACACACTTAACAACAACAAGTATCTATGCTGCAATACCAACACACTTAACAACAACAAGTATCTATGCTGCAATACCAACACACTTAACAACAACAACAACAACAGGTATCTATGCTGCAATACCAACACACTTAACAACAATAACAAGTATCTATGTTGCCATACCAACACACTTAACAACAACAAGTATCTATGCTGCAATATCAACACACTTAACAACAATAACAAGTATCTATGCTGCAATACCAATACACTTAACAATAACAAGTATCTATGCTGCATTACCAACACACTTAACAACAACAAGTATCTATGCTGCAATACCAACACACTTAACAACAACAACAAGTATTTATGCTGCAATACCAACACACTTAACAATAACAAGTAAATATGCTGCAATACCAACACACTTAACAACAACAACAAGTATCTATGCTGCAATACCAACACACTTAACGACTAGTTACCGGAGTGTAACTCCAGTTCTATGAGTGGAGCGGAGCCCCATAGGGGAGCTCTGCTCCTAGTGGTTTACCCTCTGCCCTACGGCAGAAACAGCCTGAAGCAAAAATTATGCACACACCTGCAGCCAATGGGAGCACAGGTGCCCCTATAAGAAGGGACCCGTTCCCTCAATCTGCCTCCCGAGATATTATCTTCAGCGAGACTAGAGAGGGTCGGCAGGGCCTTAAGTCCTATGGGGCTCCGCTCCACTCATAGAACTGGAGTTACACTCCGGTAACTAGTCGTTCTATATCGTGGAGCGCCGCCCCATAGGGGAGCTCTGCTCCTAGTGGTTTAAGGCGGAGCGAAACGCTCCAAAATGTACTCCCTGCCGAGCCTAACACTTCCCATTCAAACATGAAAAAAGGTCAAGCCCAGCAATGGCTGCAACCAATTCCCGCAGTACTGCGACTACAAAACCCATCCGGGCGTCACAATATACCGCGTCATCGGTTATAGACCCTCCCCATCTAGCTCAATAGCAATGTCAATGGCTAGTGGGCAGATCATCAGAATAGAAGCCATGCTAAACTGTACTAGCAGATAGCTGTGCCTCAATATTCTGTGACAACACTATCGTCTACTAATGGAATGACATAAAATGTCACTCTACATTATGTGTCCAATAGACCGCCTTACTCACTCAATGGAACCCAGAGATTAGTAGGCAGGAACAAAATATACCAGTCATACTAAACTGAACCATCAGATAGATGACCACACATTCTGTCCACTCAATACATGTCTCTACCATACTGACACTGTCAGTCAGGAGACATGTCATAAGATATGCTTTTCATCCAAAGCGGACCTGATAGAGACCTGTCTATCGTCCTGCTTCTCTCTCCTGTATCTCAAGATTCTCCCTCAGCTGTGCTGAGTGTAATCGAGCTTGAGAGTTAAAAAGCTTATCCTTAACATAACAAGTTTTCCTAACCAAAGCGGACCTGATTGGAACCTGTCCAAGATCCTGCTTTGTCCTCTAGCTCAAAGTCGCCCTTCAGCTCTGCTGAATGCCGACCGAGCTAGAGAGTTAGAAAACATGTCCATCCATAATATGTTACTTCTAATAAAAGCGGACTTGTGAACATGGTCACAATCCTGCTTTCTTTCTCTGTTTTTCTCAAGATCTCCCTTCAGCTACGCTGAGTACAGACCGAGCCAAAGAGTTAGAAGACATATCCAACAGATAGAAACGGATAAAAGGAGACGGTGTCGACCATGACGCTGCTCTACAAATATCCTCTACCTCTGTTCCTCTGAAGAGGGCAGTAGAAGCTGCTACTCCACGAGTGGAGTGCGCTCTAATACCCTGAGGCGGTTGTTGCCCCGCCGCCTCGTACGCCGTCTCAATACCTTCACAAAGCCAATGAGACAATCGCTGTTTTGAAAGTGGTCTACCTAATGCAGCCGCACCGTGACACACAAACAGCTGAGGCGATGACCTAACCGCTGCTGTGCGCCTAACGTAACACGCCAAAGCGCGTACTGGGCACAGACAATGAAGCTTTTCCTCACTCCTCTCCCCATGGGGAGGGGGATGAAAAGCCCACAATTCCACGATCTGTGATCTATATGCACTGTTAATAACCTTCGGCACAAATGCCGGGTTAGGACGTAACACCGCTTTGCTCAGATCGCCATTAATGGCAAGGCAGTCGGGTCTCGTCGACAGTGCACACAAATCACTGACCCGCTTAGCGGTAGTCAAGGCGAGCAACAGCGCCGTCTTGATAGACAGCATCTTGAGGGGTATTTGATTCAATGGCTCGAACGGCGACTTACATAGCGCTTCGAGAACCAGTGCCAAATCCCATTTGGGCAGCGTAGCTTTAGGCATCGGCCTAAGCCGTCGCGTTCCCAATAAGAAACGTTTCACTAATGGATGACTGAACACGTTTTTTCCGTTAAACCCTTCATGACCAGCTGAAATTGCCGCTGCAAACACTCGAATGGTGGAGGGCGATTTCTGCTTATCAAACATAGACTGCAGGAATGAGAGCACGCTCTCTACCTGACAGCTCATGGGGTCCACGTCCTGTGTGTCACACCATCGTGAGAAAACGTTCCATCTGCTGGTATACACCCTAGAAGTGGAACTGGCTCTTGCGCCCTGTATGGTTCTGATCACTGCATCAGACAACCCACGGCGCCTCAACCTGTCCCATTCAGGAACCAAGCCTTCAGTGGTTGGCCGATTATGGGCCATTGCCCTATCGAGCCTCCCGCCTGGGTCAACGCGTCTCGTCGATGTGGAATTGGCCAAGGTGGCGCAATCAACATCTGACTCATCTCCGCAAACCACGGAGCCCCCGGGCGATCGGGCGCTATCAGTATCACTGACAGCTCCTCTGACCTCACCCTGGCTAGCAGTGGGAGAATGCAAGACAGCGGAGGGAATGCATACAGGAGAACTTTCGGCCACGGGTAGTGCGCGAATGCGTCTCTTCCCAGTGGCGGTTCGTCCTGTTCCCTCATGGAGAACCATAGGGGACACTGCGCGTTCACTCGTGACGCGAACAGGTCCACCTCGGCTCTCCCGAATTGTTCCCAAATTCGTAGAACAATGTCCGGATGCAGACACCACTCGTCGTCTCGAGGACCCCCTCTTGACATGAGGTCTGCCCCTACGTTCAAGTAGCCCGGAATGTGCGCTGCTCTCAACGAGCGAAGGTGCTTGTGAGCCCACAGCCACAATTCCACTGCCGCCCGATGGAGGGCAGGAGACCTGACCCCTCCCTGGCGGTTTATGTGAGCCACTGTGGTTCGGTTGTCTGACCAGACCAACACATCGTGACCCCGAAGGGTAGACGCGAAGTGGGTCAAGACCAGTCGAACCGTTTCCAACTCTAGGAGGTTGATGTGACGACCTGATTGAGGCCATGCACCTCCTATCGCTTGAGACTGACATGTCCCTCCCCATCCAGTCAGAGAGGCATCTGTAAACACTGGAATGTAGGATGACACCTTGCCCATCGGGACTCCGTGCGTGAGAACGCACGGGTTCCTCCAATAGTCCAGGTCTGCTCTTAGCGAGAGAGGAACCACCACCAACCGATGACGTTGACGCACTGGGTCTAGTCTTAGTTGGGCGAACCACCGCTGTGTTCTGCGCATGTGCAGAAGCCCCAGCGGGACCACAGAGTGGGCTGCCGACATGAGACCCAAAAGTGACATGATCGATAGCGCCGTTACTGTGTGATTCGGACGACACTTCCTCAGGGCTAGTAACAATGCTGCCCTTCGAGGGTCCGAAATTCGAGCCCTCATCATTACAGTGTCTAGCTGTAGTCCCAGATAGACAATCTGATGACTGGGCCAGGGTGCGCTCTTTTTCCAATTCACAGCGAACCCCAGACGCGTGAGATGAATCACTGTCTGTGTTGTGTGCGTGAACGCCAGCTCTGCTGACGGGGCGAGAACCAGCAGGTCGTCTAGGTAGGCTAATATCCTTATCCCTTGACGACGCAGCGGTTCCAATGCCGCCTCCACACATTTGGAAAATGTTCGAGGTGCCAGGGCGTACCCAAACGGCATCCTCGTAAACTCATACGCCACCCCTTGAAAGGCAAACCGCAGAAACTTTCTGTGGCGTGATTGTATCGGCACATGAAAGTACGCGTCCTTTAGGTCTATGCTTGTACAAAAGTTTCCCTTCTGGACACATTCCAGTAGACGTTTTGTCGTTAGCATTCGGAAGGGCCGTTTGGTTATGCTCTCGTTGAGAATGCGTAAGTCCAAAATCGGCCTCACTCCCCCCGTCTTTTTGGGCACTAGGAAATAGGGCGAATACAGCCCGCTGTTCCTTTGCTCTCGGGGAACTACTGTGACCGCCTCCTTTGCCAAAAGTTCCGTAATCTCTGATCTCAGAGCGGCTACTTTGTCTGGCGTTTTCATCACCGTCTCCACCACTCCCCTGAACGGAGGTGGGGTCCGATGGAATTGGAGGGCATAACCCTTCTCCAACGTCTGTTCTAGCCAGCGTGAGAGGGTACAGCTTCGTTGCCACTGCCAGCAATGCAGAGAAAGCGGGCGCGCACGAAGCTGTGGTGCGTCCAGTAGGAAGGACCTGTATTCCTCTATGGCCCTCGCCGCCGCTATTCCCCAGCACTGAGTTGGTGGAATAGCCAAAGGCGGGCCCCCCTCGAAAGGGAGAGGAAACATCAGCTGGTTCTGGGTGAATCGGGGGCCTTGATACGTTAGTTATGACCGTAACTCCAGTAATCCGGCCCTCCGTGAACGCAGCACGGTTCTGAACTGCACTGGCTGAGGCATTGGCCTGAGACAGAGCGCTCTCCCCGGATAGCAATTGCGTCATCATGTCATTGTCTGACTGAGACTGCTGCTTGGAATGAGACCCATCCATTACAGAACTCAATAGGGTCTGAAAGGTGTGATCTCTGACTGGTACCACACGGTGGTGCCATAATACCTCTTCACTGGTCTCATGCGGCTGCTCAACAACACACTCAATGTGTGGTGAGCTGCGCTCAGATCCATGGGCATTGATACGTTCAGAATAGACCGGAGGCGTCCATACCTTGGTTATACTTGTAACTCTGGTATTCCCGCTCTCCGTGAACGTCGCACGGGTCTGATCTGCGCTGGCTGAGGCATTAGCCTGCAGCAAGGCGTCATTCCCGGCTAGCGGCTGCGTCTTCATGTCACATTGGGACAGAGACAGCTGCCTGCTATGTGAGACCTTTACTACAGAGCTCCTAGGAGTCTGTAGTAAAATATCTTTATTAAGTGAGCTAAGGCTGCGCCTTGCTACCTTTTCCCTTTTCCTCTCCTGAGCGCGCTCAGCTACGCACTCTTGGTGGGTTGAGCTACACTCAGGATGGTGAGGGAAACCATAGAACGTGAAGTGTTCTGTACCTTATGGAATAAATGTCCTTCTTTGACAATGTCAGTGAGAACCAGCTCTTTATTCACATAATTAGAAAACACACCCTCCACGCCCTGAACAGTGGGGTGGGGGGGAACAGTAGGCTCAAATGCGTCATGCGCCGGGCCGTCTTCCGTTCTCTCCCCCTCGCCTCGTCATTGATGCCTTCGCTTCTGGGAGACCTTCTGGTGCTGCCAGGCTGGCTTGGTGACGACCTCTCTCGCCGGCGGAACCGTCGCTGCCACTGTCGCTGCTGGAGGGGCCGAGCCCGCTCTCTTGCCGCTTGTGGTGGACGCCTGTCGCCTGGCCCGTCGCCTCCCTGTAGCTTTACTGGGGGCGTTGGAGGTGGATGGAGTGGCTGGGGCTCTGCTGGCCTTCATCGCTAATGGCAGATGTTTGGCCAGGTGCTTCCTCTCCTCATCCAGCTTGGCGATACGCTCCGTCGCGTCCTTCACAGCAACGCCAAATAGGCCCTCGCTGGAGACGGGAGCGTTGAGCAGTGAGGCTCTGTCGGTCTCCTTCATGGCTGTCATGGACAGCCATAGGTGCCGCTCTGTGACCACCGAGGTGGCCATGGTCCTGCCTGCGCATATGGCCACCGCCTGCGTCAGGTGGAGGATGGCTCCGGAAATCCTGGACGCCTCCTCTACTTCCTCGCTGGTCAACTCAGACCTACCCGTTGTGAGACGGGATAGGGAGGCCGCGAGGAGGGCGATGTTGTTCGCCGCTGATACGCCCTGGGCTCCCAGCGTGAAGGACTTCTCAGCCAGCTGTGCTGTGAGCCTGTCTTTCTGCGCTGGCAGGGTGGCCTTCTTGGAGGCTGCCCAGGGACTCGAACCCGGCACTAAGTACGCCGCCATGGCGCCTTCGAGCCTAGGGATTCCCTTAGCCGCCCACTCATTTCCGGCCACTCTGGTGAATGGAACGTACGCTCTGGCCGGCGAACGCGCCGCCAGAGGTGCTCCCCACGAACCCTCGACATATTTGCCAAGAGAAGGCATGGCTGGAGCCATTGGCTCAGCCGCTCTCCTTGGCTTAGAGTAGGGGCCGCCTTCCATCAGGTCCACCTCCACTGGGAGGGGAGCTGGGGGCAGCGCAATCTCCAGTCGAATAGCCGCCTTCTCAATGAGTTCGGGAAAGTCCGAACGCAGAGAGGCTGCCGCGAAGGACAGGGCTTCTGATCTCACAGAGCCCATGTCGTCATCGTACAAAGAGCCCTCAGACCTCGCGCTCTCCAACGGAAAGGGGGTCTTGAAGGCTGGCGCCAGAGCTCCGGATTGTCCCACTGGGATATCCATCTCTGCGCCCTCTTTGTCATCCTCTGAGCCAGCACTGTCCGTCGACGCCTCTGAAGCAGAGGCGAGCGTGGACAATACATCCTCAAGAGGGACGTCCTCTCTAAAGAACGCCCAACGCTGCTTCCTCTCCTTCATAGGAAGGAGGGCGCAGGAGGCGCAGTTAGGAGGGTTGTCGAGACCGTCCTTAGCATGCTGCGGTCCCAAGCACACGAAACAAAGGTCGTGGGGGTCCGTAGCTGCCATGTCGGTGCATCGACATAGAGCCCTAAAAAGGGCTTTTGGGGGTGGGAATTTCCCTGGTGTGCTCATTGCTGGAAGACGTTGATGGCTGGATATCAACGACGGTATCTTCCTGAGTCTTCTATGGCTTCTTCAATCTAGTCCAGTCGCTGAAGATAATGGGAGGCAGATTGAGGGAACGGGTCCCTTCTTATAGGGGCACCTGTGCTCCCATTGGCTGCAGGTGTGTGCATAATTTTTGCTTCAGGCTGTTTCTGCCGTAGGGCAGAGGGTAGACCACTAGGAGCAGAGCTCCCCTATGGGGCGGAGCTCCACGATATAGAACAACAACAACAACAAGTATCTATGCTGCAATACCAACACACTTAACAACAACAACAACAACGAGTATCTATGCTGCAATACCAACACACTTAACAACAACAAGTATCTATGCTGCAATACCAACACACTTAACAACAACAACAAGTATATATGCTGCAATACCAACACACTTAACAATAACAAGTATCTATGCTGCAATACCAACACACTTAACCACAACAACAAGTATATATGCTGCAATACCAACACACTTAACAATAACAAGTATATATGCTGCAATACCAACACACTTAACAATAACAAGTATATATGCTGCAATACCAACACACTTAACAATAACAAGTATCTATGCTGCAATACCAACACACTTAACAACAACAACAAGTATATATGCTGCAATACCAACACACTTAACAACAACAAGTATCTATGCTGCAATACCAACACACTTAACAACAACAACAAGTATCTATGCTGCAATACCAACACACTTAACAATAACAAGTATCTATGCTGCAATACCAACACACTTAACAACAACAAGTATCTATGCTGCAATACCAACACACTTAACAACAACAAGTATCTATGCTGCAATACCAACACACTTAACAACAATAACAAGTATCTATGCTGCAATACCGACACACTTAACAACAATAACAAGTATCTATGCTGCAATACCAACACACTTAACAACAACAACAAGTATCTATGCTGCAATACTTACACACTTAACAACAACAACAAGTATATATGCTGTAATACCAACACACTTAAACAACAATAACAAGTATCTATGCTGCAATACCAACACACTTAACAACAACAACAAGTATATATGCTGTAATACCAACACACTTAACAACAATAACAAGTATCCATGCTGCAATACCAACACACTTAACAACAACAAGTATCTATGCTGCAATACCAACACACTTAACAACAACAAGTATCTATGCTGCAATACCAACACACTTAACAACAACACGTATATATGCTGCAATACCAACACACTTAACAACAACAACAAGTATCTATGCTGCAATACCAACACACTTAACAATAACAAGTATCTATGCTGCAATACCAACACACTTAACAACAACAATAACAAGTATCTATGCTGCAATACCAACACACTTAACAACAACAACAAGTATCTATGCTGCAATACCAACACACTTAACAACAATAACAAGTATGTATGCTGCAATACCAACACACTTAACAACAACAATAACAAGTACTATGCTGCAATACGAACACACTTAACAACAACAATAACAAGTATCTATGCTGCAATACCAACACACTTAACAACAACAATAACAAGTATCTATGCTGCAATACCAACACACTTAACAACAACAAGTATCTATGCTGCAATACCAACACACTTAACAACAACAATAACACGTATCTATGCTGCAATACCAACACACTTAACAACAACAATAACAAGTATCTATGCTGCAATACCAACACACTTAACAACAACAACAACAACAACAATTATCTATGCTGCAATACCAACACACTTAACAACAATAACAAGTATCGATGCTGCAATACCAACACACTTAACAACAACAACAGGTATCTATGCTGCAATACCAACACATTTAACAACAACTAGTATCTATGCTGCAATACCAACACACTTAACAACAACAACAAGTATCTATGCTGCAATGCCAACACACTTAACAACAATAACAAGTATCTATGCTGCAATACCAACACACTTAACAATAATAACAAGTATCTATGCTGCAATACCAACACACTTAACAACAATAACAAGTATCTATGCTGCAATACCAACACACTTAACAACAATAACATGTATCTATGCTGCAATACCAACACACTTAACAACAACAAGTATCTATGCTGCAATACCAACACACTTAACAACAACAAGTATCTATGCTGCAATACCTACACACTTAACAACAACAACAAGTATCTATGCTGCAATACCAACACACTTAACAATAACAAGTATCTATGCTGCAATACCAACACACTTAACCACAACAACAAGTATATATGCTGCAATACCAACACACTTAACAATAACAAGTATATATGCTGCAATACCAACACACTTAACAATAACAAGTATATATGCTGCAATACCAACACACTTAACAATAACAAGTATCTATGCTGCAATACCAACACACTTAACAACAACAAGTATCTATGCTGCAATACCTACACACTTAACAACAACAACAAGTATCTATGCTGCAATACCAACACACTTAACAATAACAAGTATCTATGCTGCAATACCAACAAACTTAACAACAACAACAAGTATCTATGCTGCAATACCAACACACTTAACAACAACAACAAGTATCCATGCTGCAATACCAACACACTTCACAACAATAACAAGTATCTATGCTGCAATACCAACACACTTAACAACAACAACAGGTATCTATGCTGCAATACCAACACACTTAACAACAACTAGTATCTATGCTGCAATACCAACACACTTAACAACAACAACAAGTATCTATGCTGCAATACCAACACACTTAACAACAATAACAAGTATCTATGCTGCAATACCAACACACTTAACAACAATAACAAGTATCTATGCTGCAATAACCACACATTAACAACAATAACAAGTATCTATGCTGCAATACCAACACACTTAACAACAATAACATGTATCTATGCTGCAATACCAACACACTTAACAACAACAAGTATCTATGCTGCAATACCAACACACTTAACAACAACAACAAGTATCTATGCTGCAATACCAACACACTTAACAACAACAACAAGTATCTATGCTGCAATACCAACACACTTAACAACAATAACAAGTATCTATGCTGCAATACCTACACACTTAACAACAACAACAAGTATCTATGCTGCAATACCAACACACTTAACAATAACAAGTATCTATGCTGCAATACCAACAAACTTAACAACAACAACAAGTATCTATGCTGCAATACCAACACACTTAACAACAACAACAAGTATCTATGCTGCAATACCAACACACTTAACAACAACAATAACAAGTATCTATGCTGCAATACCAACACACTTAACAACAACAAGTATCTATGCTGCAATACCAACACACTTAACAACAATAACAAGTATCTATGCTGCAATACCAACACACTTAACAACAACAAGTATCTATGCTGCAATACCAACACACTTAACAACAACAACAACAACAACAGGTATCTATGCTGCAATACCAACACACTTAACAACAATAACAAGTATCTATGTTGCAATACCAACACACTTAACAACAACAAGTATCTATGCTGCAATACCAACACACTTAACAACAACAACAACAACAAGTATCTATGCTGCAATACCAACACACTTAACAACAACAACAAGTATCTATGCTGCAATACCAACACACTTAACAACAACAACAACAAGTATCTATGCTGCAATACCAACACACTTAACAACAACAACAACAACGAGTATCTATGCTGCAATACCAACACACTTAACAACAACAAGTATCTATGCTGCAATACCAACACACTTAACAACAACAAGTATCTATGCTGCAATACCAACACACTTAACAACAATAACAAGTATCTATGCTGCAATACCAACACACTTAACAACAACAACAACAAGTATCTATGCTGCAATACCAACACACTTAACAACAACAACAACAACAACAACGAGTATCTATGCTGCAATACCAACACACTTAAGAACAACAACAAGTATCTATGCTGCAATACCAACACACTTAACAATAACAACAAGTATATATGCTGCAATACCAACACACTTAACAACAACAAGTATCTATGCTGCAATACCAACACACTTAACAACAACAAGTATCTATGCTGCAATACCAACACACTTAACAATAACAACAAGTATCTATGCTGCAATACCAACACACTTAACAACAACAACAAGTATCTATGCTGCAATACCAACACACTTAACAACAACAACAAGTATCTATGCTGCAAAACCAACACACTTAACAACAACAAGTATCTATGCTGCAATACCAACACACTTAACAACAACAATAACAAGTATCTATGCTGCAATACCAACACACTTAACAACAACAATAACAAGTATCTATGCTGCAATACCAACACACTTAACAACAACAATAACCAGTATCTATGCTGCAATACCAACACACTTAACAACAACAATAACAAGTATCTATGCTGCAATACCAACACACTTAACAACAACAATAACAAGTATCTATGCTGCAATACCAACACACTTAACAACAACAAGTATCTATGCTGCAATACCAACACACTTAACAACAACAACAAGTATCTATGCTGCAATACCAACACACTTAACAACAATAACAAGTATCTATGCTGTAATACCAACACACTTAACAACAATAACAAGTATCTATGCTGCAATACCAACACACTTAACAACAACAAGTATATATGCTGCAATACCAACACACTTAACAACAATAACAAGTATCCATGCTGCAATACCAACACACTTAACAACAACAAGTATCTATGCTGCAATACCAACACACTTAACAACAACAACAACAACAAGTATCTATGCTGCAATACCAACACACTTAACAACAACAACAACAACAAGTATCTATGCTGCAATACCAACACACTTAACAACAATAACAAGTATCTATGTTGCAATACCAACACACTTAACAACAACAAGTATCTATGCTGCAATACCAACACACTTAACAACAACAACAACAAGAATCTATGCTGCAATACCAACACACTTAACAACAATAACAAGTATCTATGCTGCAATACCAACACACTTAACAACAATAACAAGTATCTATGCTGCAATACCAACACACTTAACAACAATAACAAGTATCTATGCTGCAATACCAACACACTTAACAACAACAAGTATCTATGCTGCAATACCAACACACTTAACAATAATAACAAGTATCTAGGCTGCAATACCAACACACTTAACAACAATAACAAGTATCTATGCTGCAATACCAACACACTTAACAACAATAACAAGTATCTATGCTGCAATACCAACACACTTAACAACAACAAGTATCTATGCTGCAATACCAACACACTTAACAACAACAATAACAAGTATCTATGCTGCAATACCAACACACTTAACAACAACAAGTATCTATGCTGCGATACCAACACACTTAACAACAACAACAACAACAAGTATCTATGCTGCAATACCAACACACTTAACAACAATAACAAGTATCTATGCTGCAATACCAACACACTTAACAACAACAGGTATCTATGCTGCAATACCAACACACTTAACAACAACAAGTATCTATGCTGCAATACCAACACACTTAACAACAACAACAAGTATCTATGCTGCAATGCCAACACACTTAACAACAATAACAAGTATCTATGCTGCAATACCAACACACTTAACAACAATAACAAGTATCTATGCTGCAATACCAACACACTTAACAACAACAAGTATCTATGCTGCAATACCAACACACTTAACAACAACAACAAGTATCTATGCTGCAATACCAACACACTTAACAACAATAACAAGTATCTATGCTGCAATACCAACACACTTAACAACAACAATTATCTATGCTGCAATACCAACACACTTAACAACAACAAGTATCTATGCTACAATACCAACACACTTAACAACAACAAGTATCTATGCTGCAATACCAACACACTTAACAATAACAAGTATCTATGCTGCAATACCAACACACTTAACAATAACAAGGGTAGTGCCTTGCGGTCGGAGGCCGAGCAGTTGCCATACCAGGCGGTCATGCAACCAGTCAGGATGCTCTAGATGGTGCAGCTGTATAACCTTTTGAGGATCTGAGGACCCATGCCAAATCTTTTCAGTCTCCTGAGGGGGAATAGGCTTTGTCGTGCCCTCTTCACGACTGTCTTGGTCTGTTTGGACCATGATAGTTCGTTGGTGATGTGGACACCAAGGAAATTGAACCTGTTCCACTACAGCCTTGTTGATGAGAATGGGGGCGTGCTCAGTCCTCTTTTTTTTCCTGTAGTCCAAAATCATCTCCTTTGTCTTGGTCACGGTGAGGGAGAGGTTGTTATCCTGGCACCACACAGCCAGGTCTCTGACCTCCTCCCTATAGGCTGTCTCATCGTTATCGGTGATCAGGCCTACTCATGTTGCGTCGTCGGCAAACTTAATGATGGTGTTGGAGTCGTGCCTGGCCATGCAGTCATGGGTGAACAGGGAGTACAGGAAGGGACTGAGCACGCACCCCTGAGGGGCCCCTGTGTTGAGGATCAGCGTGGCAGATGTGTTGTTACCTACCCTTACCACCTGGGGGCGGCCCATCAGGAAGTCCAGGATCCAGTTGCAGAGGGAGGTGTTTAGTCCCAGGATCCTTAGCTTAGTGATGAGCTTTGAGGGCACTATGGTGTTGAACGCTGAGCTGTAGTCAATGAATAGCATTCTCATGTAGGTGTTCCTCTTGTCCAGGTGGGATAGGGCAGTGTAGAGTGCAATAGAGATTGCATCATCTGTGGATCTGTTGGGGCGGTATGCAAAGTGGGTCTAGGGTTTCTGGGATAATGGTGTTGATGTGAGCCATGACCAGCCTTTCAAAGCACTTCATGGTTACAGACGTCAGTGCAATGGGTCAGTAGTCATTTAGGCAGGTTATCTTAGTGTCCTTGGGCACGGGGACTATGGTGGTCTGCTTGAAACATGTTGGTATTACAGACTCAGTCAGGAACATGTTGAAAATGTCAGTGAAGACACTTGCCAGTTGGTCTGCACATGCTCGGAGTACACGTCCTGGTAATCCATCTGGCCCTGCGGCCTTGTGAATTTTGACCTGCTAAAAAGTCTTACTCACATCGGCTACAGAGAGTGTGATCACATAGTCATCTGGAACAGCTGGTGCTCTCATGCATGCTTCAGTGTTGCTTGCCTCGAAGCGAGCATAGAAGTGGTTTAGCTCGTCTGGTAGGCTTGTGTCACTGGGCAGCTCGCGGCTGTGCTTCCCTTTGTAGTCTGTAATAGTTTTCAAGCCCTGCCACATCCGACGAGCATCAGAGCCGGTGTAGTACGATTCAATCTTAGTCCTGTATTGACTCTTTGCCTGTTTGATGGTTCGTCGGAGGGCATAGCGGGATTTCTTATAAGCGTCCAGGTTAGAGTCCCGCTCCTTGAAAGCGGCAGGTCTACCCTTTAGCTCAGTGCGGTTGTTGCCTGTAATCCATGGCTTCTGGTTGGGGTATGTACGTACAGTCACTGTGGGGACGACGTCATCAATGCACTTATTGATGAAGCCAGTGACTGATGTGGTGTACTCCTCAATGCTATCTGAAGAATCTCGGAACATGTTCCAGTCTGTGCTAGCAAAACAGTACTGTAGCTTAGCATCTGCGTCATCTGACCACTTTTTTATTAACTGAGTCACTTGTGCTTCCTGCTTTAGTTTTTGCTTATAAGCAGGAATCAGGAGGATATAGTTATGGTCAGATTTGACAAATGGAGGGCGAGGGAGAGCTTTGTATTCGTCTCTGTGTGTGGAGTAAAGGTGGTCTAGAGTTTTCTTTCCTCTGGTTGCACATTTAAAAAAGTCCCCGCCAAATAGGAGTGCTGCCTCTGTATGAGCGTTTTCCAATTTACTTATGGCCTTATACAGCTCGTTGAGTGCAATCTTAATGCCAGCATTGGTTTGTGGTGGTAAATAGACAGCTATGAAAAATAGAGATGAAAACCCTTTTGGTAAATAGTGTGGTCTACAGCTTATCATACGATACTCTACCTCAGGCGAGCAAAACCTCAAGACTTCCTTAGTATTTGATTTTGTGCACCAGCTGTTGTTTACAAATATACACAGACCGCCACCCCTTGTCTTACCGGAGTCAGCCGCTCTATCCTGCCGATGTAGCGTAAATCCAGTCAGCTGTATGTTGTCCATGTCGTCGTTCAGCCACGACTTGGTGAAACATAAGACATTACAGTTTTTAATGTCCCGTTGGTAGGATAACCGTAATCGTAGGTCATCTAATTGATTTTCAAATGATTGAACATTGGCTAATAGGATTGATTGAAGAGGCAGTTTACTCGCTCGCCGTCGGATTCTTACAAGGCACCCCGACCTACGTCCACGATATCTCCGTCTCTTTCTCCTGCGAATGACGGGGATTTGGGCCTTGTCGGGTGTCTGTAGGATATCCTTCGCGTCCGACTCGTTGAAGAAAAAATCTTCGTCCAATATGAGGTGAGTAATCGCTATCCTGATATCCAGAAGCTCTTTTTGGTTATAAGAGACGATGGCAGAAACATTATGTACAGAATAAATTACAAATAATGTGAAAAAACACACATAATAGTACAATTGGTTAGAGGGCTGTAAAACGACAGCCATCTTCTCCGGCACCATCTCTCCGCAGATGCCTTTAAACAGCTTGGAAAATCACCCCCACAGCATGATGCTGCCACCCCCGTGCTTCACGGTTGGGAGGGTGTTCTTCGACTTGCAAGCAACCCCCTTTTTCCTCCTAACAGAACGATGGTCATTATGGCCAAACAGTTCTATTTTTGTTTCATCAGACCAGAGGACATTTCTCCAAAAAGTATGATCTTTGTCCCCATATGCAGTTGCAAACCGTAGTCTGGCTTGCTGAGTGACCTTTCAGTACCTTTTGTACCTGTTTCCTCCAGCATCTTCACAAGGTCCTTTACTGTTGTTCTGGGATTTATTTGCATTTTTCGCACCAAAGTACGTTCATCTCTAGGAGACAGAACGTGTCTCCTTCCTGAGCGGTATGACGGCTGCGTGGTCCCATGGTGTTTATACTTACGTACTATTGTTTGTACAGATGAACGTGGTACCTTCAGGTGTTTGGATATTGCTCCCAAGGATGAACCAGACTTGTGGACGTCTACACATTTTTTTTTTTGAGGTCTTGGCTGATTTCTTTTGATTTTCCCATGATGTCAAGCAAAGTGGCACTGAGTTTGAAGGTAGGCCTGGAAATACATCCACAGGTACACCTCCAATTGACTCAAACAATGTCAATTAGCCTATCAGAAGCTTCTAAAGCCATTTTCTGGAATTTTCCCAGCTGTTTAAAGGCACAGTCAACTTAGTGTATGTAAACTTCTGACCAACTGGAATTGTGATACAGTGAATTATAAGTGAAATAATCAGTCTGTAAACAATTGTTGGAAAAATTACTTGTGTCATGCACAAATTAGATGTCCTAACCGACTTGCCAAAACTATAGTTTGTTAACATGAAATGTGTGGAGTGGTTGAAAAACGAGTTTTAATGACTCCAACCTAAGTGTATGTAAACTTCCGACTTCAACTGTATGTCTCCTTTACTATGTGACTAGCTCTCAGCACGTCTCAGATATCACTGGGGTAATAGAATAGGACTACACTACAAAAAGACTGAAAAGGAAATTGAAAGTGATGTCAGACAGATGACAGGAGTGATATTGTAAAGACATCAGCTCTGGGATACAAAGTCTCATCTTCTCAGAACTGGAGTCATAATATTTCACTTTACTGCTGAGGGTGCAGAGTGTAAAACACACACACACACACACACACACACACACACACACACAGACAGACAGACAGACACACACAGACACACACACAAACAAGAAAACTGTACTTGTAATCAGTTATGTTACCAGCAAAAATATTGTAATCAGATTACAGATAATTTTGAAAAACTAGATGATTACTTCTTGGATTACCTTTAAATTCAGAAAGGAAGTTTGCGAAAAAAATATTGACACTTTTCTCTTCACTCAATGACTTTCAATTCAGCATTGAAACAAGTTTTAGTTTGTTCCACCTGAGAGAGTCTGACCACCAATCAGAAACGACTATGATGACACACCAAATGATGACCACCAGTCAGAGACCACTATGATGACACACAAAATGATGACCACCAATCAGAGACCGCTATGATGACACACCAAATGATGACCACCAATCACAGACCACTATGATGACACACCAAATGATGACCACCAATCAGAGACCACTATGATGACACACCAAATGATGACCACCAATAAGAGACCACTATGATGACACACAAAATGATGACCACCAATCATAGAACGCTATGATGACACACCAAATGATGACCACCAATCAGAGACCACTATGATGACACACCAAATGCGTTTGATGGATCCTTTTTGTCTTCTTCTAATGCCTCTTAAAGGGACAATAATCAAAATGTAACTGAAAGTAATCAGATTACATTACTGAGTTTGGGTAATCCAAAAGTTACGTTACTGATTACAATTTTGGACAGGCAACTAGTAACTGACATCATCTTCTGCACATCTATCACTCCAGTGTTAATACTAAATTGTAATTATTTTTGCACTATGGCCTATTTATTGCCTTACCTCCATAACTTACTACATTTGCACACACTGTATATAGATTTTCTATTGTGTTGCTGACTGTACGTTTTGTTTATCCCATATGTAACTCTGTGTTGTTGTTATTTTTATCGCACTGCTTTGCTTTATCTTGGCCAGGTCGCAGTTGTAAATGAGAACTTGTTCTCAACTGGCTTACCTGGTTAAATAAAGGTGAAATAAACAAATTAAAAACTGTAACACACACTATATTACAAACAAACACGATGAAACACTGCCACCTAGTGCTCATTAAACAGTTTAGCAGTATGAACAGATGCACTCTTGAACCATTCTATTGTCTGGTATGGACTTTAATCTATGGATTAATCTAAAATCCAAAATGAATGTGTAATCTATGGATAAAGATCAAGTTTGAGTAACATAGTCTCTCTCTCTCTCTCTTTCTCCAGTCTCTCTCTCTCTCCAGTCTCTCTCTCTCTCCAGTCTCTCTCTCTCCAGTCTCTCTCTCTCTCTCTCTCTCTCTCTCGTCTCTCTCTCTCCAGTCTCTCTCTCTCTCCAGTCTCTATCCAGTCTCTAGAGTTAGAGAGAGAGAGAAATGTACATGGTTTTTAGAGTGAAGTACATCGGAAAAAAACCAAAAGAAAACTGCAAGACTGAATAAGAGACAAAACAAGCAACAAACAAAGAAGAAATGCTTTTGAAAAAGTAACAATTTTTCATAAAACTGTACAGTTATCTTAGCTAGCTGAATTGTTTACCAGTTGCTAAGCAGTTGCTAGGGACTCTCCTGGAAGAAGCTAGCTAGCTAACAAATAATATCTAGTTAACTGAAGAAAAGAAAGACAAAATAAAACAAAATAAGGACAGAAGACAAATGACATCAAAGTAAAACAGTCCTCTAAAAGACACGAGAGAGAATAATACAAGAAACAACGCTTCTATTGCAACAATGTGTGAAATTGTTTACCCACCAGACATCCAGACGGAGAAAGCTAAGAAAAGTTTCAAAGGTTTGATGATGGGACAGAACCATGAATGCCTGTTTGCAGATCTTACCAGTTGCAAAACAAGAGCAAATGTAATATTTTATACCAAACAAGGGCACATATGAAAAAGGGTTATTTGCAACAATTTCCCTTTCTCAAAAAAGAGAGGCATCAGCCAAGGATGTCAGATCAGTATTTTTGAAGAAGCTGACCAGAGCAACACGTATCAAACAGTAAACTTATATAATAATGGAACTGTATTGATACAAGGCAATGATTCAAGCCTCCAGGATTTTGAGAATATGTTTGCTACCCTAAAAGCATAAGCTGAACTCATCTCAGAAACTGAGGAAAAAGTCAAGGAGGGAGATGGAGAAAAGCAGGCCCCAACGGTCTCTGTGACCCAGCAAGAAGCCCTCAGTGTCCCTCTACCTACCTCACCTGCAACAGACAAAGCCAAGGACATGCCTACAACACCAAGAACACCTGCTATGCAACGTTTCCACAACAGCCTCTCTCTAATTGAAGCAGAGGTCATAGAATTCAGAGAGAGGGAGGAGGACACTGTCCAGAAACTCAAAGAAGAGATGAAACAGTTCAGGGAGGAGAGTAGAGCATATATTGCTAAATTAGTAAGCAGAATGGACAAACTGAGTCAGACAAATTATGACCTCAGAGACCATCTGAGCACAACAAGAAAGGAGCTAGAACAAAGAGAGAGGTACATTGAGACCCTCAACCAGCAGCTAGTCAATATGTCCTCTGCATCTAGAGAACATGTCCACCAGCCTGGTACAACACAAGCAGAACCTGAGACCAGCATGGCCTCCACCACACAGCCTGATGACACTGCACCCACCTCCCAGTCTGCTCCAGTCCAGATCAGCCAACCAGCGTCCCACTCTGCTCTAGCCCAGGTCAGCCTACCTGCTTCCCAGTCTGCTCCAGCACAGTGTGCTCCAACCCAGGTCAGCCAACCAGCCACCCAGTCTGCTCCAGCCCAGGTCAGCCAACCAGCCTCCCAGTCTGCTCCAGCCCAGGTCAGAATACCAGTCTCTCAGTCTGCTCCACCCAGACAGTCACCCACAACTGCAATCCTTATTGATTCAAATGGGAAGTTCTTAGTCCAGGAAAGATTATTCCCTAGACACCAGGTGTATAAGTTCTACAACTGAGAGTGCAATGCAGCTACTCAGTCAGACCAGGATTGACACCCCCGACAACATCATCATCCACACTTCCCAGGAAAGTTGATCGAAAAAATAAATCAACAGATCACTGTGGACTGTGCCTCACTGCTCAACGTCAGAACGGCTCACCACCCCACTCTGACATGTGAACATTTATACAATAATGTACATCTTGATCAGGACAGTATCAGAACCTTTGCCAAGGACCTAAAGGATGCAACACTTGGCAGGGACCCACACACCCATCACCCCAGCAACAGAGCCCCCCCCCGCCTCCCCCCGCCCCACCTTCTGAAACAACAGTACCCCCACCATCCCCAAGAGAGAATAGCCAGACACGGCTTATTACAGCACAGCTCTACAAGACCAGGCCCAACACAGCACAGATTTACCAGACCAGACCCGCCTCAGGACAGCACGACCAGACCCGTCCCATCACAACACAGCTCTACCAGACCCGGTGCATCTCAACACAGCTCTACCAGACCCGTCCCATCACAACACAGCTCTACCAGACCAGGCCCATCACAACACAGCTCTACTAGACCAGGCCCATCACAACACAGCTCTACTAGACCCGGCCCATCACCTCAGCAACAGAGCCCCGGCCCATCACAATACAGCTCTACCAGACCAGGCCCATCACAACACAGCACTGCCCACTACTCCAGGGTCGGGCAGAACACTGTCCTTCAGAGAAGTACACCACATGATGCAGTCCACACCATGTATCATTCAGATCATCAGCCTACATATGCTGAGGTAACCTCTGGCAAAAGACACCTAGAACTATCAGAGATTGGAGAGGTGCGCCAACTACTGCATCTAATATGCATACTACTGGGATAGACAGACCCTTTCATTCACACGCACACACACACGCACACACACAAACACAGGGTTGCAGATTGCATTGTTCTTATTTTTTGGGCCATTCTTATTAATTTGTTTACAACTATCCTTTATTTTAATGCCACTGGTATTTTAATAATAGTGATGTGTAATGGTGTGTGTGTGTGTATGTGTATATGTGTATATATATGTATGTATGTATGTATGTATGTATGTGTATGTATGTATGTATGTATGTATGTATGTGTGTGTGTGTATATATATATATATATATATATATATATATATATATATATATATATATATATATATACTGCTCAAAAAAATAAAAGGAACACTAAAATAACACATCCTAGATCTGAATGAATGAAATAATCTTATTAAATACCTTTTTCTTTACATAGTTGAATGTGCTGACAACAAAGTCATACTAAAATTATCAATGGAAATCAAAATTATCAACCCATGGAGGTCTGAATTTGGAGTCACCCTCAAAATTTAAGTGGAAAACCACACTACAGGCTGATCCAATTTTGATGTAATGTCCTTAAAACAAGTCAAAAAGAGGCTCAGTAGTGTGTGTGGCCTCCATGTGCCTGTATGACCTCCCTACAACGCCTGGGCATGCTCCTGATGAGGTGTCGGATGGTCTCCTGAGGGATCTCCTCCCAGACCTGGACTAAAGCATCCGCCAACTCCTGGACAGTCTGTGGTGCAACGTGGCGTTGGTGGATGGAGCGAGACATGATGTCCCAGATGTGCTCAATTGGATTCAGGTCTGGGGAACGGGCGGTCCATAGCATCAATGCCTTCCTCTTGCAGGAACTGCTGACACACTCCAGCCACATGAGGTCTAGCATTCTCTTGCATTAGGAGGAACCCAGGGCCAACCACACCAGCATATGGTCTCACAAGGGGTCTGAGGATCTCATCTCGGTACCTAATGGCAGTCAGGCTACCTCTGGCGAGCACATGGAGGGCTGTGCGGCCCCCCAAAGAAATGCCACCCCGCACCATGACTGACCCACCGCCAAACCGGTCATGCTGGAGGATGTTGCAGGCAGCAGAACGTTCTCCACGGTGTCTCCAGACTCTGTCACGTCTGTCACATGTGCTCAGTGTGAACCTGCTTTCATCTGTGAAGAGCACAGGGACACAGGGACGTCGGGCCCTCATACTACCCTCATGGAGTCTGTTATTGACCGTTTGAGCAGACACATGCACATTTGTGGCCTGCTGGAGGTCATTTTGCAGTGCTCTGGTAGTGCTCCTCCTGCTCCTCCTTGCACAAAGGCGGAGGTAGCAGTCCTGTTGCTGGTTTGTTGCCCTCCTACGGCCTCCTCCACGTCTCCTAATGTACTGGCCTGTCTCCTGATAGCGCCGTTTTTATTGTACATTTCCTTTAAAACAGCTCACTTTTGAAATACATTTACACACATAAAAACGGCATAAAGTGCATTAAAACCAGCATTTTTTTTTTTTTTTACCTTTATTTAACCAGGAAAGGCTCATTGAGATTTAAAATCTCTTTTTCAAGAGCGTCCTGGCCAAGATAGGCAGCACCAAGTCATTACAAAAAATTACAAACAGACAACATGAAAAACTACAAGTAATCTAGTAAAAACCATTCATGAATTCACAAGAGTATAACAATATCAAAAACAGCAAATTAAAAACATTGACAGGTCAGGGAATCAGCCTCAAAATCCTTCATCAGAGATTTAAAAACACCAATCGGGACAAGTTCTTCCAGTTTAAAATTATTTTGTAAGGTGTTCCAAGACGATGGCGCAGAGTACATAAAAGACCTTTTACCAAATTCAGTTCGGACATTTGGAACAGTTAGCAGGATAAAGTCCAGTGAACGAAGAGAGTACCCACCACATTTCTGAACAATAAAAATGCCCAAATAAAAAGGTAGTAAACCCAAAATGGCTTTGTAAATAAAAGTATACCAGTGACTGAGCCTACGAGTGACTAGAGAAGGCCAGCCAACCCTGGTATACAAAGTATTTTTTATTTTTTTTCAAAGTATTTTTTATTTTTTTTCAAAGTACAGTGTTGCGTAAGGGTTTTGCAGTTTAAAATAAATCTCAAAGTACCATGGTAAAGAGTGTCAATTGATCTCAAACACTGAGCGGAAGCATTCATATATAAAATATCCCCATAGTCTAGTAAAGGCATAAATGTAGCTGATACTAGCCTCCTTCTGGCTTCAAAAGAAAAACAGGCCTTATTCCTAAAATAAAATCCCAATTTCAGCTTCAATTTTTTTGTAAGTTGTTGAATATGCAATTTAAAAGAGAGGCCATCATCAATTAGAATTCCAATATATTTATATGAGGTTACAACCTCAATCTCCTTGCCCTGACAAGTAGTAACAGGTGAAAGGTTCAGAGGTCTATTTCTTGCATTAGAAAACACCATTAGTTTAGTTTTGTCAGTATTGAGGATAAGCTTCAATTGACACAAGGTATGTTGAACAGTATAAAAAGCAGTTTGCAAGTTCTGGAAAGCTTTTGTAAGAGATGAGGCACAACAGTAAATAACAGTATCATCAGCATAAAAATGAAGTTGTGCATTTTGGACATTTTTGTCTAAATCATTAATATAAATAGTGAATAAGAGAGGACCAAGTACAGAGCCCTGGGGCACACCATTCAGGACAGACAATTTAATAGACATAAGCCCATCAAATTGAGTGCACTGAGTTCTATCAGACAGATAGTTAGCAAACCATGCAACTGCATGCTCCGAAAGACCTACACTCAACAATCTCTGCCTTAGTATAACATGATCAACTGTATCAAAAGCCTTAGAGAGATCAATAAAAAGTGAGACACAGTGCTGTTTTTTGTCAAGGGCTTCAGTGATATCATTTAAAACCTTCATGGCTGCTGTAATTGTGCTATGCTTCTTCCTGAAGCCCGATTGATACATTGATAAAATAGAGTTAGTAAATAAAAACTCTTTTAGCTGTTCACTTACAAGGGTTTCAAGTATTTTCACCAGGGGTGACAGCTTTGAGATTGGCCTATAATTATTTAAAAGAGTTGGATCTCCCCCTTTCAAAAGTGGTAGGACAAATGCTGATTTCCAGATCTTTGGAATTTCATTACATTCCAGGGTTAGATTGAACAGATATGTAAGTGGTTCAGCTATGAAATCAGCTGCCAGATTTAAAAAGCAGGGATCCAAAAGATCAGGACCTGCAGGCTTTCTTTGATCTAAGGATTTCAGGGCTTGATGTACCACCTGCACTGAGAATGGCAGAAAACTAAAAGTTTGACCAGCTCTCACTGGTTCATCCACACAGGGTTGTACAGAGACAGAGGACACTGGTTCATCCACACAGGGTTGTACAGAGACAGAGGACACTGAATCAAACAGCCTACCAGATGATACAAAGTGCTCATTGAAACAATTCAGCATTTCAGTTTTGTCATATATAGCAACAGAGTCCTTCAAAACACATGACGGTAATTCATTAACATTACTGTTACCAGACATAGACTTAATAGCATTCCAAAACTTTCTAGGGTCATTCAGGTTATCAGTGGTAACAGACATAAAATATTCAGACTTGGCCTTCCTGAGAAGAAAAGAACACTTGTTTCTTAACTGCCTAAAAATAAGCCAATCAGCATCAGAACAAGATTTCCTTGCTTTAGCCCAGGCTAGATTACGGTCGTGAATAATACAAGACAGCTCAGAAGAAAACCATGGATTATCTCGCCCTTTAACCCTGAACCTGCGGAATGGTGCATGTTTGTTTACTATTTGGAAAAAAACATCATAAAAGAATATCCAGGCAGTTTCCACATCAGGGATAAGCTCAATCTTGCTCCAGTCAAAATAAAACAAATCATGAAAGAAAGCCTGCTCATTAAAACACTTCAAATTTCTCTTACGAATAAAACGTGGATTTGTCTTTGGAACCTTAGTATTTCTAACAGCAACAACAGCACAATGGTCACTTAAATCATTACAAAAAACACCAACCGCAGAATATTTATGTGGAAGGAGGGAGGTGGTAAAGAGGCCCAGGTTCAAGGTAACATTTCAGTTACATTTTAAAAGGTACCTGTTGTTTATTTAAAACAATAAAACAATCCTACATAAAAGTACCCATTCCTGTAAAAGCCAATTAGTAAAAGCCATTTTAAAATGTGTGTACATGATTTAACAAAGTAAAAACATTTTTTAAGACATAAAAAGCCTGTCAAAAAGTCACTTTGTTAAAAAAGCTGTCTTCGGTCCTTTGTACAAAAACGGGGTGAGTCCTTATCAAAAAAGCCTCCTCCTGCTCTTCCTGAAACGACTCCGTACCCGTCCGTCGGGGCCCAGAGGAGACTCCTCCCCTAGGCGCATCGCCCTAGGCACCGCAGCGCTGTCAGGCCGTGGCCGCCGGGACCTTAGATGTTGTGGGGGACCCTTCGCCTGGGGTCGAGGCCCCCTGTCGTTCGTACCACCCCAGGGCTTCCGTGGCTACCAAAGCCACTGCCTGGGGGGTGGTCTCTACCTGTTTCCCCACCAGCAGGTTGCGGGAGGACCACAGTGCATCCTTCAGACACGTGAGGGTGGGCCAGAGTTGTGTGAAGGCCTTTGGTTGAATAGGCCTTCGGCCCACCCCATACAGCACGAGCTGGGGCGTTAGGTCCTCCCCTGCTGGCAGGCGTGGGGAGATCAGGGGGCCTGCTTCCTTCCACAGGTCCCGTGCGGCTCTGCACTCCCAGAGCAAGTGCCTCACCGACTCTTTTGGCCGCAGCCTGGTCGGGGGCACGCGGATGTCCTCGCCATGCCCCGGGAGTGCATAACGGCCCTGACCGGGAGGATCTCGTGGGCGACCATCCAGGACAGGTCACGGTGCCGATTCAGCAGAGCAGGATGGGCCACGTTGCGCCAAACCGTTGAAGGCTCGCCTATAGCAAGCCCGCGCACTGGACACACCGGTTCCTGTTCCTGCACAAGAGAGAGAAGAGAGCGGTGTTTAGTTAAAACAGTGACAGGCTCCTTTTCCAGTTTAAAATGTCTTAAAAACGTTCTGAGCTGTACATAGTGTGTGGGGAGCAGGAAAGAGACTGGGGCTCGCAGGTCGACTGGGATCAGCCTCAGAGACCTGAGGTAAGACCCCAGCCAGAACCGTGCGAGGGCCTGGGTCTTATTGTTGACCGGGGAGGTGGCAAGAGTAAGATGTAACGCTGTATAGCGGCTGCCCAGGAACAAGTAGAGGTCAGGCAAGCCTTTCCCCCCCTTGAACCTGGGCCTCTTTACCACCTCCCTCCTCAGTCTCTCCCACTTGCTTCCCCACAGAAAATAAAATAACATCCGGTCCAGAGCTAAAAGAGTTGTTCGTGGGGGGATAAAAACAGAACTGATTAATAAAAGGACAGGTAAAATCACAGCCTTGATGATTAAAACCTTGCCCTCAAAAGTCAGCTGTCTCAGTCCCCAAAACCCTAGTCTCTGTCTTACTGTCCCTAACGTCCCGGTCCAATTCCCACTACCACCTCCCTCTCTGTCAAATTTTACCCCCAGAACCCTTATGTCAGTCATTTTTACTGTCAGTGGTAGTCCTGTCAAGTCTGAGTCTGCCCACGGTCCGAAAAATTGGGCCTCCGTCTTGTCTCTGTTCAGTCTCGCCCCAGAGGCTCGTCCGTACCAGTCAGTCCTGTCCAGAGTCCTGTCAACAGATAAAAGGTCAGTGCATAAAATGTTGACGTCGTCCATGTAAAAAACGCACTTGGCGGTCATCCCCCCACTCCCCGGGATACCCACCCCACTGATCCGTTGGTCCCTTCTCAAGACCTGTGCCAGTGGTTCTATGCAGGCCACAAACAGGAGGGGAGATAATGGACATCCCTGACGGACGCCGCAGTGTACTCCCACTGCTCTTGACAAATGCCCATTTACAAGGATTCTGCTGGTGATGTCCCCATACAGCAATCCCACCCAAGCTAGAAACCTTTCAGGGAACCCCATTTTTTGCAGTACCTTGAAGAGGTACTGGTGCGAGACCCGATCAAAAGCTTTCTCAAAGTCTACATTTAGGACTATAAGCCGCATGTTTCTGTCTCTCGCATAACAGATGGCATCTCTGATCAGTACTAGGCTGTCCGTGATCTTCCTTCCCGGAATGGCACAGGCTTGATCCGGGTGGATCACCTCCCCTAAAACAGAAGACATTCTGAGTGTTAAAACTTTGGTAAAAAGTTTACAGTCAAAATTTAAAAGGGTAATCGGTCTCCAGTTTCTAAGGTCAGTCCTGTCATTTTTCTTATGTAAAAGAGTCACTATCCCTGTTCTAAAACTGTCTGGTAGTCTGTCAAGATGTTCAAAGTCAGTAAAAACAGTCAGAAGTTCGTCGGCTAAAACATCCCAAAAGGTCAGATAAAACTCCAAAGGGAGGCCGTCCTCCCCCGGTGATTTACCCCTCTTAAAATGTCTCAGTCCTTCGTCGAGTTCGGTCATTGTCAGGTCTTTTGTTAGGTCGTTCGTACACTTGATCTTAGCCAAAAGGCCGAGAAGCGATAACCCACAAATTGAACCCTGCACCCGCCGGGCACCCGGGGGTCTCGGGAGACCTCAGCGGTTTGGCTAAAGTGTGCTCCTCCCATCGCCACCCCTCCACGTTTCCATGGCGACAGGCAAGTGTTTTTTTCTCCAAAAAGTCGTTAATGCGTCAAGTGACTACTTTGACTGGAAAAATACGCCGGTCAGCCAGCACGAACTCAAATGCCTGAGCAAAAAGTCTGCGCGGCAGGCAGGCAGGCAGACGCCGTCTCTGTTGATTTCTCTTGAAACAAGATATCGGGCTCTGCCAGAAGCAAAGCCCCTCCAAAAATACGTTGAACTCGTAAGTGTTCCTCTCCACGGAAGTCTTTAGTAAAAGGCGAAAGGCTTGTGCGTAATGAAGAGAAACCAGAGTCGTATGGAAGTCAGAGGTCGGGGCCCGAGATGCACTCTGTTTACTCAAGGCCGGGTTCTCGCGGGTTGTCCCCGAACCCACTCGCCAAGTTTTCGGGGGCTGTGGGGAAAAAGTCACAGACAAACAGACAGACAGACACAGACCCACTATCCTGGTGAAGTATTTGTTCTTTTTTTGGTGAAAAACAGACAGACAGACAGACAGACAGACAGACACTATCCTGGTGAATGCCAAACCAAAAAAAAAAAAAAAAAAAAAGTTTGGAATTTTTTTTTTCCTCTCTTCTTCTGCTTGATGTTTTACCTACCTCCGTGTAGTTGTTTTCCTTGACAATGGGAGAAAAGTGTTGCACCGTTCCCGGAGGTACTGCAATACCGGGTCGATGCGTGGAGCGGACGGAGCAAGCCCCATTTCCGACTCCCTGTTCGAAAAATCCATTTAATATGTAGTCCCCCAATGGGGGACGTATCAGATATTAAACTGATAAGAACAGATTTTTTTTTTTTTTTTTTTTTTTGAAAAAATTATTTATTACGTTCAATGCCATTCATACTTTACAAAATCATACATTCCATTCCCACTCAAATAATATTGGCATTTTTAAATCAAAACAAAAACTCAGGGGAGCATCTTCCCTCCCCGTCATCCTACAAACTACCTCTCCCTATATCTCCCCGTCCCTAAACTATCCCATTAAACCATCTAACTTAACCCCAGCCCTAAACCCCCTTTCCACCTCTCCCGGGCAGCGTGCTGCCCCCACTTCCTCTCCTCCCTCTTCATCCTCCCCCTCAAATCTCCTTCCACCCTCCTCACTACCCCTTCCACCCCCCAATCTCTCCCTGTCTTAACCATGTTCTGCCTGGCTTTCCACAGCCCCCGTTTAAAGAGACTCATTAGAAACCAGAGCAGAAACCTATCCCTATCCGTCCCTCTCGCTCTCCCTACACCTCTCTCTAACTTTGCCCACGTCAACACAAAATCCCCTCTTACCCTTCCTAACAACACCCGTGCCCTAGCCCATACTACTCCGGCAAAGGCACAGTCCCAAAATACATGACGCACAGTCTCCTCCCCGCCACAAGACGGCCTTGGGCAGGTGGGGGATCTCGCCAAGCTATGTCGGTACATGATGGACCGTACCGGCAAACACTTGTGGAGGCTCAACCAATTCAGGTCCTTGAGCCTATTGTCCAGGCCCCGCGCCTGCACTCCCTCCCACACCACTGCCGGGATGCCCACTACCGGCGCCAGACTCCCTGCCTGTCTGACCTCCTCGTACAGGTGCCTGTGATCTAAACCTACTCGGGCAACTTCAACCTCGGGGTGTGCACGCAACCACTTGGCCGCATGACCGAAGTGCCACGGCAGCTGTTCCGCCCGAGGACCCGCGTTAGACCACACCATTACGCTTCTCGCCTGATACGAGAAGAACACCCGCAGGAGGTACCCGGACGGGTGTATTACCGGCTTAGCAAGCTCCGTCAACAGAAAAGAAACAAAAATTGTGTCCAGCTTGAGGGGGAGATGTGGTACCCCCCTACCTCCCTCCCCGATGGGGCAGAGCATGCGCGCCCTGGCGACCCTCTCGTACCTGCCACCCCACATGAACTGAAACACTAGCCTCACCAGAGGCCTCCTCAGACAAGCCGGCAATGGGTAGATGTATGCCAAGTACAAAAGAGACGGCAATACATCCACCTTGAGAACCAGGACCTTGCCTATAAAGGACAATGACCTAGCCCTCCACATCGCTAGCTTCCTCTGTACCACTGCGATACCCATGTTCCAGTTCAGCGTCGCTGAGCCGGAGGTCTCAAAATGGACCCCGAGAATCCTCAGGGCCCCCTTACAGAGAGATAACCCCCCGGGCACATCCGTCCTACCACGCCATCTTCCGAAGAACTTAACGGAAGACTTTGCGTGGTTAAGAACCGCTCCCGACGCCCGGGTGAAGTCCCCAATAATGGCAAGGGACCTTGTCAGGCACGAGTCCTTGCAAAGCAGCAAGGAAGTGTCATCGGCGTACTGCGTCAACTTGACGCGCAACCCACCGCTTCCAGGAATCAACAAGCCCTCCACCCCTGTGTCTGCCCTAATGGCAGCCCCCAGAGGCTCCATGTACAGAACGAAGAGGAGAGCCGAGAGCGGGCACCCCTGCCTGACCCCAGACTCGAGGTCAAAAACGTCACCCAAGTGACTGTTTACGCTAACCCGGCACCCCGCTCCGACATATAATGTACGGATCCATCCTATAAACTCATCCCCAAATCCTAATCTACCTAACACCCTGAATAGAAAAGACCTATTCACGCGATCAAAGGCTTTCGCCTGATCTAGCGCTGCTACCATTAGAGGCAACCCTCTATCTTCTACCCAAGCGATGGAGTCCCTGATCAACTGTAGGTTCCATCTAATGGAGCGACCCTCTACCCCGCACGTCTGATCCTCGTGGACGACGTAGGGAAGGGCTGTGCGCATCCGGTCTGCTAAAACCTTTGCAAGTATCTTGTAGTCTACGCACAGCATGGTCAACGGCCGCCAGTTGCCAAGGTCTGTTACTTCCCCCTTCTTATAAAGAAGTGACAGCACACCAACAGCCATTGATCCCCCCGGGACCCCCGTCCCAAGGATGGCCTTCAAGACTTCAAGGACCACCGGTCCAAGTATACCCCAAAATTTGAGATAAAACTCGGCCGGCAACCCATCCATCCCGGGCACCTTCCCTTTTCCCATCCTCCTAAGAGCGCTCTCAACCTCTTCTAGGGAAATCTGAGCCTCCATCGCTTCTCTGATGTCCTCCGGCAAACGCCGGGACAAGTGTTCTAAAAACACATTTCCCTGCTCTACATCTATTTCCCTCCCCTTGAATAAACCTCGGAAATGGTCAGTTGTCACCCTGACCATCTCCTCTGGCTCTCTGACTATCCTACCATTTTCTTCCCTAACCCCATTCATTACCTTCCTACTCTGTCTACTCCTAACTGACTTAAAGAACATAGCGGAACAAGTCTCATTGTGTTCTAGAAAGCCATTATGCGCACGCTCCAGGAAAGCTCGAGCCTTCCGCTCCTGCAGCTCCCTGAGCTGCGCCTTCAGGGCTGCTGATCTCTCCCAGTCAATCGACCCGCCGAGGTTGCCTGCCTCGTACTCGAGTTCGAGCAACCTTTGGATACGATCCACCTCCCTCCTTTCCTCCCTTTTTTTCCTCTTACAATATCCTATTATAAAGGCCCTAATCCTTACCTTAACTAAATCCCACCACTCTAACACCCCCTCACACATGGACCGGAGGCCTTCCATCCTCCGAAAGAAAATGCAAAAGGCGTCAACGAAAACTTGCTCCTCCAACACATCCCGATCTAATTTCCAGTACCCCCTACCGAAGAGGCAGACTGGCGACCCCACCTGCAGGAGCACCCCGTCGTGATCCGAAAAGAAAACAGGCAACAGCCGCCCAGACAACTGACCCAAAGACCTGGATATAAAAATGTAGTCAAGCCTCCGCGCAACCCCCCGGGAGTTGCGCCACGTGGGACCAGCCATTGTCGGAGTAGTGTGCAGGCCACCATCAACCAAACCATGGCAAGCCATTAGCCCGGTGATGGCACCTGCACTGCTGTCCCCCCCTACCCCTAAATATATATTAAAATCCCCTCCTATCACCAAGTGCCTATTTGTAACACACAGGGGCGCCAGACAGTCCACCATCTCCCTCCTGTCTGCCGCCACCTGTGGCCCATACACCCCCACTAACCTATACCTACTATCCCTAAAAGTAACATCCACCCCCAAAACCCTGCCCTGTATCACAACAAAAGTATCCTCTATTTTCACCTCCCTATTCCCAAACAAAATCCCCACCCCTGTTGAATGAACCCCACCTATACCCCAAACTGACTCCCCCTTATCCCACTCCCTCCTAAACCTTTCAACATCCCCTCCATCCCTCAGGTGAACCTCCTGTAAAAAACAAACATCAAAACCCACCCCTTCCAAAAAACTAAAAACTGCCCTCCTCTTAACAAAATCCCTCAACCCCCTTATATTTAAACTGAAAATATTAACAGAAAGATCCATTATAAAATAAACCTCACATCAACAAAACGGAAACCAACAAAAACAAAAACAGGAGACTCACCCGATGCTCCCCTGCTCCATCTCATCCGGCAGGGACGTCTTCTCCTCTCCTGACGTCCCCCCGTCCTCCTCCATCTCTCCAACCCAGGATGCAGGCATAGTGTTAAGCCTTGTAAAGCCCTGCATCCTGGGTTCCCCCTCAACACCCTCCAATCCTCCCTCCCTGTAGGCTGCTGGGCTAATAGTAGGGGACCCCCCCCACCCCAAACAGGAGTTGAGATCCCCCCTCAGCCAACCAGGCCTGAACCAACCCTTGGGAGTCACCCTCCACCAAACGTTGAGGGACTGAGGAAACCAACGAGGACAAGGGCGTTCTTCCCTCCCCCATCCCTCGCTTGGCCAACCCCTCCCCCACCCCCACTCCCCTCCCCCTCACAGCCTGTCGAGCCCCCCCTCCTCTTCCCTTTCTTCTTCTTTGGTGTTGGAGGCAACGGGGAGACACCACCCCCCTTCTCCGCTATCTCCTCCACCATCCCCCTCATCTCTTCAACTAAGGCACTCGACATGCTGTCCATCACGCTGTCCCCCCACTCCTTCACTCCTTCTCCCTTCTCCGCTCCTTCTTCTGGTCCCGTCTCAGCTTCTCCTTCCATTCCCGTCACCGTTTCCTCCTCCTCCTCCTCCTCCTCTCTCTCCACTGACCCAGCCTCCTTCTTCTCCGCTCCTTCACCTCCTTCCGCCTCCTTCCCCTCCTCTCCTCCTGTTCCAGCCTTCTCTTCTCCTCGCCCCTCTCCTCTCGCAGCCTCCTTCCTCCCGTCCTCTTCCTGTGCATTCTTTTCCCCCGTGCCATTACTGTCTTCCGCTCCCTTTCTTTCTCTTCTCCCTCCATCCCCCGCTCCCCCTCCAGCTGCGGACGCATACGACCTCTTACGAGTCGGGCAATCACGCCACAGGTGTGCTACCGAGCCACACCCGTGGCAAGCCTTGGGCTCGTCACAATCCTTGGCCTCGTGCTCTCCCGACCCACAGAACCTGCACTTTCTGGTGTTGCACGAGGCCAGGATATGGCCGTAGACCATACACCGCCTGCAGAACGGGGGCTGACGGGCATAAAACAATGTCCCCCTGTCAGCCCCCAGGGAGAACATTGCCGGAGGATGGAGGTAGCCACCCAAACCCTTCGGGTCCTCCCTGAGAAGCACCTGGAACCCTCTCCTCCCGTTCCAGAATCCCAGGGAGTCCCTGAGGTGCCTCACTGAGGAGACGTTGTCAACATATCTCCCCAGAAAGGCCCTCACCTCCTCATCCTTTACATGTGGATTGTACATAGTCACGGTGACCACCCTGAAATTGTTCCTTGCCAGGCTGGTCACCTCGTAATGGCACAGGGGTCTTGCGCCTTTCCCTTCCCTCACCTTCTTCATAACGCCCTCATGCTTCTCCTCCAAGTGGAACGTTACATCATAAGCGTTCTCCAATGGGTTCCCTTGAAGGCAAAGAACATCTTTTACCTGTAGCTTCAGGCACCCCATCAGGATATTTCTCCCAAACGTCTCTCTTCCCCACGGCTCCATCTCCTTGTCCGTCCAGGTAAACCTCACCGTGTTGGCCAGTCCCATCCCTGGTATTGGCTTCTGCTGCTCCATTTCTTCCCAAAAAAGCTCCCTTAACAAAAGAAGCCAATGAAAAATGAAACTCGAAAAAATCCGGTTCCCACCAATCCAAAAAGTTAAGCACCCTCCTCCCTCCTGCCTTTCTTCGACCTCCTGACTCAGCGGGCTTTGGGGCACCTCGGTACCAAGCTTGATCTGAGCCAAAAGGCCGAGAAGCGATAACCCACAAATTGAACCCTGCACCCGCCGGGCACCCGGGGGTCTCGGGAGACCTCAGCGGTTTGGCTAAAGTGTGCTCCACCCATCGCCACCCCTCCACGTTTCCATGGCGACAGGCAAGTGTTTTTTTTCTCCAAAAAAGTCGCTAATGCGAGTGTAATGCGTCCAGTGCTAAGTTAGGAGCCAGTCTAGTGACTACTTTGACTGGAAAAATACGCCGGTCAGCCAGCACGAACTCAAATGCCTGAGCAAAAAGTCTGCGCGGCAGGCAGGCAGGCAGGCAGACGCCGTCTCTGTTGATTTCTCTTGAAACAAGATATCGGGCTCTGCCAGAAGCAAAGCCCCTCCAAAAATACGTTGAACTCGTAAGTGTTCCTCTCCACGGAAGTCTTTAGTAAAAGGCGAAAGGCTTGTGCGTAATGAAGAGAAACCAGAGTCATATGGAAGTCAGAGGTCGGGGCCCGAGACGCACTCTGTTTACTCAAGGCTGGGTTCTCGCGGGTTGTCCCCGAACCCACTCGCCAAGTTTTCGGGGGCTGTGGGGAAAAAGTCACAGACAAACACACAAACAGACACAGACCCACTATCCTGGTGAAGTATTTGTTCTTTTTTTGGTGAAAAGACAGACAGACAGACAGACAGACAGACAGACACTATCCTGGTGAATGCCAAACCAAATACATTTTTTTTTTTTTAGAAAAATGGAGGGAAAACGCTGGACCGCACGAAAAGCGCTTCGCCCTTCTTTCAGTTTGGATTTTTTTTTTTTTTTTTTTTTCCTCTCTTCTTCTGCTGGCTGTTTTACCTACCTCCGTGTAGTTGTTTTCATTGACAATGGGAGGAAAGTGTTGCACCGTTCCCGGAGGTACTGCAATACCGGGTCGATGCGTGGAGCGGACGGAGCAAGCCCCATTTCCAACTCCCTGTTCGAAAAATCCATTTAATATGTAGTCCCCCAATGGGGGACGTATCAGATATTAAACTGATAAGAACAGATTTTTTCTTTTGGAAAAGTTTTTATTGTACATTTCCTTTAAAACAGCTCACATTTGCAATTCATTCACACACATAAAAACGGCATAAAGTGCATAAAAACCAGCATTATATTACAATTACATTTTTAAAAGGTACATGTTTATTTAAAACAATAAAACAATCCTATATAAAAGTACCAATTCTTGTAAAAGCCGATTAGTAAAAGCCATTTAAAATGTGTGTACATGATTTAACAAAGTAAAAACAATTTTAAGACATAAAAAGAAAAGCCTGTCAAAAAGTCACTTTGTTAAAAAAGCTGTCTTCGGTCCTTTGTACAAAAACAGGGTGAGTCCTTATCAAAAAAGCCTCCTCCTGCTCTTCCTGAATCGACTTCGTACCCGTCCGTCGGGGCCCAGAGGAGACTCCTCCCCTAGGCGCATCGCCCTAGGCACCGCAGCGCTGTCAGGCCGTGGCCGCCGGGACCTTAGGTGTTGTGGGGGACCCTTCGCCTGGGGTCGAGGCCCCTGTCGTTCCGTAGCACCCCAGGGCTTCCGTGGCTACCAAAGCCACTGCCTGGGGGTGGTCTCTACCTGTTTCCCCACCAGCAGGTTGCGGGAGGACCACAGTGCATCTTTCAGACACGTGAGGGTGGGCCAGAGTTGTGTGAAGGCCTTTGGTTGAATAGGCCTTCGGCCCACCCCATACAGCACGAGCTGGGGCGTTAGGTCCTCCCCTGCTGGCAGGCGTGGGGAGATCAGGGGGCCTGCTTCCTTCCACAGGTCCCGTGCGGCTCTGCACTCCCAGAGCAAGTGCCTCACCGACTCTTCTTGGCCGCAGCCTGGTCGGGGGCAAGCGGATGTCCTCGCCATGCCCCGGGAGTGCATAACGGCCCTGACCGGGAGGATCTCGTGGGCGACCATCCAGGACAGGTCACGGTGCCGATTCAGCAGAGCAGGATGGGCCACGTTGCGCCAAACCGTTGAGGGCTCGCCTATAGCAAGCCCGCGCACTGGACACACCGGTTCCCGTTCCTGCACAAGATAGAGAAGAGAGCGGTGTTTAGTTAAAACTGTGACAGGCTCTTTTTCCAGTTTAAAATGTCTTAAAAACGTTCTGAGCTGTACGTAGTGTGTGGGGAGCAGGAAAGAGACTGGGGCTCGCAGGTCGACTGGGATCAGCCTCAGAGACCTGAGGTAAGATCCCAGCCAGAACCGTGCGAGGGCCTGGGTCTTGTTGCTGACCGGGGAGGTGGCAAGAGTAAGATGTAACGCTGTGTAGCGGCTGCCCAGGAACAAGTAGAGGTCAGGCAAGCCTTTCCCCCCCTTGAACCTGGGCCTCTTTACCACCTCCCTCCTCAGCCTCTCCCACTTGCTTCCCCACAGAAAATAAAATAACATCCGGTCCAGAGCTAAAAGAGTTGTTCGTGGGGGGATAAAAACAGAACTGATTAATAAAAGGACAGGTAAAATCACAGCCTTGATGATTAAAACCTTGCCCTCAAAAGTCAGTTGTCTCAGTCCCCAAAACCCTAGTCTCTGTCTAACTGTCCCTAACATCCCGGTCCAATTACCACTACCTCCTCCCTCCCTGTCAAATTTAACCCCTAGAACCCTAATGTCCGTCATTCTAACAGTCAGTGGTAGTCTGGTCAAGTCTGAGTCTGCCCACGGTCCGAAAAATTGGGCCTCTGTCTTGGTTCTGTTCAGTCTCGCCCCAGAGGCTCGTCCGTACCAGTCAGTCCTGTCCAAAGTCCTGTCGACGGATAAAAGGTCAGTGCATAAAATGTTGACGTCGTCCATGTAAAAAACGCACTTGGCGGTCATCCCCCCACTCCCCGGGATACCCACCCCACTGATCCGTTGGTCCCTTCTCAAGACCTGTGCCAGTGGTTCTATGCAGGCCACAAACAGGAGGGGAGATAATGGACATCCCTGACGGACGCCGCAGTGTACTCCCACTGCTCTTGACAAATGCCCATTTACAAGGATTCTGCTGGTGATGTCCCCATACAGCAATCCCACCCACGCTAGAAAGCTTTCAGGGAATCCCATTTTTTACAGTACCTTGAAGAGGTACTGGTGCGAGACCCGATCAAAAGCTTTCTCAAAGTCTAAATTTAGGACTATAAGCCGCATGTTTCTGTCTCTCGCATAACAGATGGCATCTCTGATCAGTACTAGGCTGTCCGTGATCTTCCTTCCCGGAATGGCACAGGCTTGATCCGGGTGGATCACCTCCCCTAAAACAGAAGACATTCTGAGTGTTAAAACCTTGGTAAAAAGTTTATAGTCAAAGTTTAAAAGGGTGATCGGTCTCCAGTTTTTAAGGTCAGTCCTGTCGTTTTTCTTATGTAAAAGAGTCACTATCCCTGTTCTAAAACTGTCAGGTAGTCTGTCAAGATGTTCAAAGTCAGTAAAAACAGTCAGAAGTTCGTCGGCTAAAACATCCCAAAAGGTCAGATAAAACTCCAAAGGGAGGCCGTCCTCCCCCGGTGATTTACCCCTCTTAAAATGTCTCAGTCCTTCGTCGAGTTCGGTCATTGTCAGGTCTTTTGTTAGGTCGTTCGTGTTTGGTATAGTCCTGTCGATGTATGTTAAAACCTCCTCCATTGTTTCCTCACACACATCTTTAAAACCGAACAAATCCCCATAAAAACCCTCAACTACTTTTTTAATACCTTCTGTGTCTGTTTTTAAAACCCCATCTTTATCTTTTAACCCCGTCATAACCCTACCCTTACTAACTATCTTTTTAAAAAAGTACCTAGTGCACTTCTCCCCCTCTTCTAACTCCCTTTCCTTACTTCTTAAAATAACCCCCTTACTCTTTTGTTCTGCTAAAAATGCCATTTCTTTCTTTACTTCTTTGATTTCTTGGTTAAAATCAAAGCCCTGTTGGTGTAGGTTAAAATACCGTTCCAGTCGTTTCTGCAGTCCCACCATGCGTCTATCTTTCTCTCTACTTTTTTTCTTTCCTATCTCTCTAAAGAAGGTCCTCGTCTTACCCTTCACCATTTCCCACCACTGTGCTCGTGTGTCAAAGAAGTCCTGTAGCGTCTGCCACTGGCTGAACTGCTCCCTGTACTGGCTAACTACTCTATCATCTTCTAAAAGGGAGCAGTTCAGTTTCCAGGGCCCTCTTCCTACAGTCACACCCGAAGTTAGTGAGAGGGTGCACGTCAGCATCACGTGATCTGAGAAGAAAGCAGGGGTTATTCTAGCATCAGTTGGCGGGCAGTCGCGGGTAAACAGATAGTCAATGCGAGAGGCTCTGGTGCCGTCACCACTGGTCCAGGTGAAGCCCTCCTCTCTTGGATGCAGGGTTTTAAAACAGTCCGTTAGTTTAAAATCCCTGCACAACCCTTGAAATAAAACACTAGACCTATCTACCTTAAAATCTTCTCCCGCCCCTCTCCTGTCTGCTCTACTTAAAACACAGTTAAAATCCCCACCCACCACTAGAGGATCCCTCCCCAGCATGTGGGACTGCAGGTCTTCTAAAAGTGTACAACGGTCGTGTTTGTTATTAAAACCATACACATTTAGCACGTTAAAATCCCTCCCCATAAAAGTACAGTTGGCTAAAAGAGCACGTCCCCCAACCACCACTGTGCTCCCCTTCACCACCACCTGTGGGGTCTTGATTAAAATGGCAACACCATCATTTTTATTAAAATTGGATCCACTCCAAATGGAGGGCCCATGCTGCCACTTCTCCTCCCATTTCCTGTAAGAGGTTAAAAAGGGTAGACCACACTCCTGTAATAAAAACACATCTGAATTAAAACTTTCTAAAAAGGATAAAACAGATTGTGCTCTTAAATCCGTCTTGATACTCCTTACATTTATGGTGGTGATGTTAAAAGCCATAAAAGAGGTTAGTAAACAGTGCTAAAAGGAAAGAAGGCATTAAAACAGTTTAAAAGGGGTTATTTATTAGAAACTTTCTCTCTCTCCCTGCGGGGTAAGGGGGGGTGGCAGGGAGAGGAGGTAAAAACAGGGTTTAAAATTGATTCTTGGTTGGGGGAGTTTGATGGGAAGACCCTGGACTCATCCTCCCCCTGGGAGCTCTCCCACTCCAACTTTCCCTTCTTCTCCTCGCCCTGTTCGGGGTCGGAGAGCTCCTCAGCGTTTCTCTTCCGTAGGGGAAGGTGTTCGCCCAGGGTCTCTCCCACCTCTCCTGCACTCTCCCCACTTGACAGTGTCGTTTCCGACACTGTCATCATACTGTCAGACCCACTTGGGGAGCTCTCACTCTCAGTCTCTCCAGAGCCGTCTTTCTCGGCCCTTTCTCCTTCAGGGGTCACATCAGTCTGGGGCGGGGGGGTTGGGGTGGGGAGGGTTTTTGCCTCCACTCCCACTTCTCCCACCACCGCACCTTCCGCGCACTCCACCTTCTCTACCACTTCCTCCACTACTGCCACCACTTCCTCAACAACCGCCACCACCTCCTCCACTACCGCCACCACCACCTCCTCCACTACCGCCACCACCACCTCCTCCGCTACCGCCACCACCACCTCCTCTACCACCTCCTCCACTACCGCTACCTTGGCAACTGCCGCTTCCTTCTTCTGGCGCTCGGAAGCCCGGTCCGCAGCCGCCGCCTCCATCCTGCCAGCCCTGACCTTATTGGCCCAGGAGGAGGGGCAGCTGCGGATGAGGTGAGTTAAGTGTTTTTCTTCCCTTATTTATTTCTTGCTTTTCCTTGTGTTAGTTTGTTGTTGTTGTTGTTGTTGTGTGTTTGTGTTTACTCTTTATTAAAAAAAAAAAATCTATAAAAAAATATCTGTTCTGTGTTTGCTCGTTGTTGTTTCTTTTGTTATTTTTATATTTGTTATTTTTTGTTCTTTGTGCTTCCCCACCCTCTTGTAGCCCTAGTTTCCCTTTAGTTTTACCCCCTTGTTTTCTGTTTGTGTTTGCTAGCCTGGTTGGCTTGCTGGCTGGCTGGCCGGCCTCTCTAGCTTTTAGCTTGGCTGGCCTGCTAGCCTCCTCGCCCCTTAGGCTTAGCAGGCATTGTTTGTTCCTTTCTGTTCGTCTTGTACCCCCCCCTGTAACCCATCCATACCCCCTCAAATTGTATTTCCATCCCCTGAACTTTCCCTTGTCTTGGTTTTTGTTTGTTGACTTTTGTGTTCACTTGGGGGGCCATTTGTTGGCTGGCCGGCCTGCTAGCTGGTTAGCTTAGTCTGGCCTGCTGGTGAGGCCTGCTAGCCTTCCTCGCCCCTCAATTTGGCTTGTCTTGTGAGTATTTGTTTGTTTTTTCCGTGTCCTGTCACCCCATCCATATTATTTCCCTCGTTTTATACCCATTTTTTTCCCTCTTGTTTGTTTTGTCATCTGGGAGGTTTAGCATCCGGCCTGCTAGCTTGTTAGCTTAGCCTGACTTGCTAGCACGGCCTGCTAGCCTCCTAGCCCTTGTACATTGTTTGTTTGGTGTGTTTTTTGTATTATATTTCCCATCCTTCCCTCGTGTCCCTCTTGTTTGCTTGTTTGTTTGTTTGGTCAACTGGGAGGTTTTAGCACCCGGCCTGCTAGCTTAGTCTGACTTGCTAGTGCGGCCTGCTAGCCTCCCAGCCCCCTGTAAATTTGTTTGTTTGGTGTGTTTTTTATTATTATATTTCCCATCCTCCCCTCATGTCCTTTTGTGTTTAGTTTAAACCCCTTCCCCCCACAGTCTTTACCTAGCACAGCACCCAACTAAACTTATCAACAATAGGGAGTTTGTTTTGTGTCCCGGGAATTGGTAGGCCCTGTTAGCTTAGCATAGCTGGGCCTGCCAGCCTCCCCCACTATTTTATTGTGTCTTTTTTTTATCACTGGTGTTGGGTTAAAGGGAGTGGGCCTCCATCATGTCAGCAGCACAGGCTGGCATGCGGAGGCACCACGCCGTGCGCCTCCTGTTAAAGGAGAAGGGAGGAAAAACCATGGAGTTATCCCGGTTGGATTTCTCCAGGAAATTCCTCCAAAAGGAACTTCGTTTCATACCTGCGCAGGTGAACTGCATCCTAACCCTCCCATATGGGAAGGGTTTTGATGTCAGTTTCGCCGGCGCCAGCTTCTTGAGGGAGTTCTGGGGGAAACTCCAGAACTCCCAGAACAAGCAGGGATCCCTCGCAGCAATGTTTGAGGTGATCAAGCTGACGGACAACAGCATGAAAACTGTTATTGTCCGTATGTACAACGAGACGGTACAGCCGGAGGACGTTGCAGTATGGTTGGGAAGGTTCTGCAACGTGAAGGGGCCCCTGACCCAGGTGAAGGATCCCGATGGGATCTGGACAGGGGCCTGGAGGGTTACTGTCCAGCAAAGGGAGGATCCCGGGGGCTATGGTGGGTTGAAAGCCATCCCATCCACCATAGTCCTCGGAGAGAACAGGGGCCATGTTCACTACCAGGACCAGCCAAAAATGTGCCGTAAGTGTGGTGAACATGGCCACCTAGCAGACGCCTGTGAAAAGGTGGTCTGTATGAAGTGCCGGGAGGTGGGCCATCGCTACGAGGAGTGCACGAACGGAAGGTCGTGCAACCTCTGTGGCGAGCGGTCCCACCTCATCCGCAGCTGCCCCTCCTCCTGGGCCAATAAGGTCAGGGCTGGCAGGATGGAGGCGGCGGTTGCGGACCGGGCTTCCGAGCGCCAGAAGAAGGAAGCGGCAGTTGCCAAGGTAGCGGAGGAGGTGGTGGAGGAGGTGGTGGCGGTAGTGGAGGAGGTGGTGGTGGCGGTAGTGGAGGAGGTAGTGGAGGAAGTGGTGGCAGTAGTGGAGGAAGTGGTAGAGAAGGTGGAGTGCGCGGAAGGTGCGGTGGTGGGAGAAGTGGGAGTGGAGGCAAAAACCCTCCCCACCCCAACCCCCCCGCCCCAGACTGAAGCGACCTCTGAAGGAGAAAGGGCCGAGAAAGACGGCTCTGGAGAAATGGTGAGTGAGAGCTCCCCAAGTGGGTCTGACAGTATGATGACCGTGTCGGAAACGACACTGTCAAGTGGGGAGAGTGTAGGAGAGGTGGGAGAGACCCTGGGCGAACACCTTCCCCTACGGAAGAGAAACGCTGAGGAGCTCTCCGACCCCGAACAGGGCGAGGAGAAGAAGGGCAAGTTGGAGTGGGAGAGCTCCCAGGGGGAGGATGAGTCCAGGGTCTTCCCATCAAACTCTCCAAACCAAGAATCGTTTTTAAACCCTGTTTTTACCTCCTCTCCCTGCCATCCCCCCTTACCCCGCAGGGAGAGAGAGAAAGTTTCTAAAAAATAACCCCTTTTAAACTGTTTTAATGCCTTCTTTCTTCTTTAGCACTGTTTTTACTAACCTCTTTTATGGCTTTTAACATCACCACTATAAATGTCAGGAGCGTAAAAACCGATTTAAGAGCACAATCTGTTTTATCCTTTTTAGAAAGTTTTAATTCAGATGTGTTTTTATTGCAGGAGTGTGGTCTACCCTTTTTAACCTCTTACAGCAAATGGGAGGAGAAGTGGCAGCACGGGCCCTCCATTTGGAGTGGTTCCAATTTTAATAAAAACGACGGTGTTGCTATTTTATTCAAGACCCCACAGGTGGTGGTGAAGGGGAGCACAGTGGTGGTTGGGGGACGTGCTCTTTTAGCCAAATGTACTTTTATGGGGAGGGATTTTAACGTGCTAAATGTATATGGTTTTAACAACAAACATGACCGGTGCGCCCTTTTAGAAGACCTGCAGTCCCACATGCTGGGGAGGGATCCTCTAGTGGTGGGTGGGGATTTTAACTGTGTTTTAAGTAGAGCAGACAGGAGAGGAGCGGGAGAAGATTTTAAAGTAGATAGGTCAAGTGTTTTATTGCAAGGGTTGTGCAGGGATTTTAAACTAACGGACTGTTTTAAAACCCTGCATCCAAGAGAGGAGGGCTTCACCTGGACCAGTGGTGACGGCACCAGAGCCTCTCGCATTGACTATCTGTTTACCCGCGACTGCCCGCCAACTGATGCTAGAATAACCCCTGCTTTCTTCTCAGACCACGTAATGCTGACGTGCACCCTCTCACTAACTTCGGGTGTGACTGTAGGAAGAGGGCCCTGGAAACTGAACTGCTCCCTTTTAGAAGATGATAGAGTAGTTAGCCAGTACAGGGAGCAGTTCAGCCAGTGGCAGACGCTACAGGACTTTTTTGATACACGAGCACAGTGGTGGGAAATGGTGAAGGGTAAGACGAGGACCTTCTTTAGAGAGATAGGAAAGAAAAAAAGCAAAGAGAAAGATAGACGCATGTTGGGACTGCAGAAGCGACTGGAACGGTATTTTAATTTTTTGGGATGTTTTAGCCGACGAACTTCTGACTGTTTTTACTGACTTTGAACATTTTGACAGACTACCTGACAGTTTTAGAACAGGGAGTGACTCTTTTACATAAGAAAAACGACAGGACTGACCTTAAAAACTGGAGACCGATCACCCTTTTAAACTTTGACTATAATCTTTTTACCAAGGTTTTAACACTCAGAATGTCTTCTGTTTTAGGGGAGGTGATCCACCCGGATCAAGCCTGTGCCATTCCGGGAAGGAAGATCACGGACAGCCTAGTACTGATCAGAGATGCCATCTGTTATGCGAGAGACAGAAACTTGCGGCTTATAGTCCTAAATTTAGACTTTGAGAAAGCTTTTGATCGGGTCTCACACCAGTACCTCTTCAAGGTACTGCAAAAAATGGGATTCCCTGAAAGCTTTCTAGCGTGGGTGGGATTGCTGTATGGGGACATCACCAGCAGAATCCTTGTAAATGGGCATTTGTCAAGAGCAGTGGGAGTACACTGCGGCGTCCGTCAGGGATGTCCATTATCTCCCCTCCTGTTTGTGGCCTGCATAGAACCACTGGCACAGGTCTTGAGAAGGGACCAACGGATCAGTGGGGTGGGTATCCCGGGGAGTGGGGGGATGACCGCCAAGTGCGTTTTTTACATGGACGACGTCAACATTTTATGCACTGACCTTTTATCCGTCGACAGGATTTTGGACAGGACTGACTGGTACGGACGAGCCTCTGGGGCGAGACTGAACAGAGACAAGACGGAGGCCCAATTTTTCGGACCGTGGGCAGACTCAGACTTGACAGGACTACCACTGACAGTCAGAATTACGGAATTTAGGGTTCTAGGGGTTAAATTTGACAGGGAGGGAGGAGGTAGTGTCGTAGTAAATATATTTGTTATAGTCAATATGGAATATGATATGTTGAGTAAAATGTTGTGCTAAGATCTATTTAGGTCAGGAGCTGGTTATAAGTTCTGTTCCTATCCAATAACAATGGACAAAAGGGTCCTATCTTGTCAGCAGGTGGCCAAGGACAACACCCACGCCATAGGCCTCTCAGTTCTTCCAACTCACGAGTTCTTGCTCTGACGACACACACACACACACACACACACATCATCACTGATAACACACACACACACACACACACACATCATCACTGTTAAACACACACACACACACACACACACAAAATCCCCTCCTTTAGGCTGAACATTTGAAGACAGAGAACCCGACTCAGAGCCAATGCAACAGTGACACTAGCCTGGAGGGGACCTCGCCCAACTCATCAGGACCAATCAGAAGATCAGAACTACTAGATTCAACCTACTTCATTTATTGCATAAAATGTCTGCACACAATGTTTCGGGGCTCTCTTCAGATAACTCCCTACGAGTTTGACGAACGAGTCCGTGCACGCTATTCCAGATATCTTTACCTCTGAATAAACTGCCTTATATTATACCATTATCCACCCTGTCCAAAGTCTCTACTTGGTCTCAGTTCTCCAGTAAACTTGTGATCATCAACAAAATTGGTAGCAGAGGATGGTTTTCTAACTCTGAAATTCGGTCCATAGAAAGTTGATAGAGAAAGGAGACAAGTAAGAGACGGATCAGAAAGGACGGGTGACCTGTCCGCAGGAGCAGCCGGGAATCCAGCTCGCCTCAGGAAACTGATCTAAATGGCCGACAATACAAAGGTAAGCAGAACCTGTTAAAACAAAATCTGCATATTGTATTATAGGATAAACCAAAATTAAGATCAGTAGTACTGAGCGTGAGTATGGATTACTGTTAAATTTATAACATATCTATTATGACTCAAAAGGCACATATGTAAAGATAACTGAAATCTTAAGGTTTTTACTGTTGAAATGTGACTCTCTAGAGAGGAGTCTAGTTACAGTGGTTCACAAGAGAAGGACCGACTTTTATTTTCTGTTGAATTGTGACTCTCTAGGTGAGGAGTCTAGTTACAGAGGTTGTGGTTCACAAGAGAAGGACCCTTTTATTTTTACTGTTGAATTGTGACTCTAGGTGAGGAGTCTAGTTACAGAGGTTGTGGTTCACAAGAGAAGGACCCTTTTATTTTTTACTGTTGAAATGTGACTCTCTAGAGAGGAGTCTAGTTACAGTGGTTCACAAGAGAAGGACCGACTTTTATTTTCTGTTGAATTGTGACTCTCTAGTGAGGAGTCTATTTACAGAGGTTTTGGTTCACAAGAGATGGACCCTTTTATTTGATCCACAAGAGAAGGATCTGGTGGCTTGATAAAAAGATTCAGATAGTCGGGTTGAGTTAATTCCGTGAGAATCCAAGTCCAGAAAAGGTTCTCCCGACTAGACGCCAGTTGAATGGTTAAAACGACTGGGAGTCTTGGTTGAGGAGAATCAATAAAATAAAATAAAAATACAAGTTCAGATAGTCGGGCAATGGTTGACTTGGCACTCAACTAGATGTACTGTGAAGAACTCAAACTGAATCCATGTGTTGATGTTGATATGTAATGCAAAATGTAAATGTTGAAATGTTAACCTGAATGTTGTGTAAGATTGGCCGTTTCATGAGACTAACTAGTTGATAACTTTTAAGAGGACCACCGAGTCCTATTCGGCCTGTTGTGCAGCCGCTACGCTGAAAGCTGACTTGTACTTTTTCCCTCTTGTGGTGTTGGTATTTCCCTAATTCCTAAAATTAAATTGATAATTATTTTAGGAGCGCTCGAGTTTGTTAATATATTGTTCCAAAAGGGCGATTCTGATACCTTTTGGGAAAATATATAATAACTCGAATAACTGAAAAACAATAATAACTTTTGCAAATAATTCCCAAAATTAAATTGATAATTATTTTAGGAGCGCTCGGGTTTGTTAATATATTGTTCCAAAAGGGCGATTCTGATACCTTTTGGGAAAATATATAATAACTCGAATAACTGAAAAACAATAATACCTTTTGCAAAATAATTCCTAATAATAAATTATTGGAAATTCTTTGTGTACGAGGGTGGGGCACCTGAGATAAGTCGGTGTTGGCACCAAGAATACATTGCTGACCTCGGCCAGTGACGGGCTAAGTACACCAAGATAGTCGGACCTTACCCGAAATTCTATATACATATATATATATATATATATATATACTGAAATAGCCATGGCCGTCACTACTATCCCTGATAGTTGTGAGTTTCCACAGTTAAAAGGTCCTATTTTAGATAGGTTGTGTGGTAGGTGTGTTTTGATGTATGAGTGGATAAGATTTGACCCATCATTAGGTGGGGGAGAATCACCGAAATTGACCAGAGGTACTAAATTCCCGGAGATGCCAGCTATCTCTGTAATTTCACATTTAAAACGTTCCATTTTAATGGTTGTGTGAAAGGTGCAGTTAACCTGAGACAAAAATCTCTAAGGGATCCAGTTGCTTCTGTGACTTCACATAATGAAGGTGCCTAAATAAGGCTGTGTGAAGGGTGGTAGTCGAACTGAGACTATGTTTTAGGACGCTCTGGTAATCTAAATTCATTAGTTGCTTCTGTGACTTCACATGTAAAATTGGTCCTTACATAAGGACGTGTGAAGGGTGGCAGTCGAACTGAGAATGTGTTCTAGGACGCTTTGATAGCCTGAATACATTAAGCATTGTAATTCCAATTGGCTTTTTGGGTTGTGTGTTTTTATGTATTATAACGCGTTAATGGGTGATGGGAAGTTATAGTGAAACTTATGAAACTGAATACCAATCTGTAGAATTGAGGGAATTGACGGAATTTTCTGCAGCACTCTCTTCTCAGGTGCGGAAGGCCCAAGAGGGGGAGCTGTCGGGAAACACGCCACCACTGAAGGTAAAAGTGGGAGACTGGGTGAGGGTGAAAGTCCACAAAAGAAAGTGGCTGGAACCCAGGTGGACTGGACCGTACGAAGTGAAGGAGGTTACTTCACACTCAGTCCAGGTCAGAGGTAAATCAGGAGCACCCTGGCACCATCTAACACATTGCACTCCAGCCCCCACTCCTTCCAGACTATTGTCTGAAGTAAGAGCTGATTTGAGCAGCGAGAACCAATCCTGACAACACAATGAAGAAACCCTTATGGGAACAACAATCTCACTCAGGGTGAAGAAGAACTTTTTCCCCCTGGGAGAGATTGGGAGTGTCTGAATGTTTGTATGTATGTTTTCTGATAGGAATTGGACTCCTGCTGGGCACTCCTTATGAGGTGTTGTTGTGTGAAGCTATTTTGAATTACTTGTTAAATTGACTTGTAATATAGAAAAGGTGGCTAAGGGATTTTTAACAGTACCAACCGGGGGGCAAATCCTCACAAGAGGTCCCAGAATTTACTGGGGACGAGAAATGCTTGATGTAATTAAAATGGAATCCAGAGATAGAAGAAATCTCCATTATATAACCAGGTGGAGGGAGAGGTATGGTTTTGAGGGACGTCTGGACGCAGATAAACTCGAATCCATGCTTAAACAGATACATAAGGTGTGTAAAGGAGAAATAAGCAGTGAGAGAGAGAGAGAGAGTAGGAGGGGGCCAGTACCCACTGATAGCCTTACCTAATCTATTGGCGGGGAATGAAAGGGGCCCCAGCAACCTTAGATGTATACAGTAATAATAATAATATGCCATTTAGCAGACAGGCCATGAACACAGAGGACGTGGCTTTAATTGGGGTTTTCAAATAGAAAACAACACACCTAGTATGATGTTAATAAAGTCTTGTTGTTTCAATTTTGGAGGGTTTTCAGCAGGTCAAGGGTTATAGGTCTTAGAGGTGCACACAGTGAATTTTATGGAGTTTTTTAGGTTTTGGCTGAGTTTGGGGTATACAGTGGGGAAAAAAAGTATTTAGTCAGCCACCAATTGTGCAAGTTCTCCCACTTAAAAAGACGAGAGAGGCCTGTAATTTTCATCATAGGTACACGTCAACTATGACAGACAAAATGAGAAAAAAAAATCCAGAAAATCACATTGTAGGATTTTTAATGAATTTATTGGCATATGATGGTGGAAAATAAGTATTTGGTCAATAACAAAAGTTTCTCAATACTTTGTTATATACCCTTTGTTGGCAATGACACAGGTCAAACGTTTTCTGTAAGTCTTCACAAGGTTTTCACACACTGTTGCTGGTATTTTGGCCCATTCCTCCATGCAGATCTCCTCTAGAGCAGTGATGTTTTGGGGCTGTCGCTGGGCAACACAGACTTTCAACTCCCTCCAAAGATTTTCTATGGGGTTGAGATCTGGAGACTGGCTAGGCCACTCCAGGACCTTGAAATGCTTCTTACGAAGCCACTCCTTCGTTGCCCGGGCGGTGTGTTTGGGATCATTGTCATGCTGAAAGACCCAGCCACGTTTCATCTTCAATGCCCTTGCTGATGGAAGGAGGGTTTCACTCAAAATCTCACGATACATGGCCCCATTCATTCTTTCCTTTACACGGATCAGTCGTCCTGGTCCCTTTGCAGAAAAACAGCCCCAAAGCATGATGTTTCCAACCCCATGCTTCACAGTAGGTATGGTGTTCTTTGGATGCAACTCAGCATTCTTTGTCCTCCAAACATGACAAGTTGAGTTTTTACCAAAAAGTTATATTTTGGTTTCATCTGACCATATGACATTCTCCCAATCCTCTTCTGGATCATCCAAATGCACTTCAGACGGGCCTGGACATGTACTGGCTTAAGCAGGGGGGACACGTCTCGCACTGCAGGATTTGAGTCCCTGGCGGCGTAGTGTGTTACTGATGGTAGGCTTTGTTACTTTGGTCCCAGCTCTCTGCAGGTCATTCACTAGGTCCCCCCGTGTGGTTCTGGGATTTTTGCTCACCGTTCTTGTGATCATTTTGACCCCACGGGGGTGAGATCTTGCGTGGAGCCCCCAGATCGAGGGAGATTATCAGTGGTCTTGTATGTCTTCCATTTCCTAATAATTGCTCCCACAGTTGATTTCTTCAAACCAAGCTGCTTACCTATTGCAGATTCAGTCTTCCCAGCCTGGTGCAGGTCTACAATTTTGTTTCTGGTGTCCTTTGACAGCTCTTTGGTCTTGGCCATAGTGGAGTTTGGAGTGTGACTGTTTGAGGTTGTGGACAGGTGTCTTTTATACTGATAACAAGTTCAAACAAGTGCCATTAATACAGGTAACGAGTGGAGGACAGAGGAGCCTCTTAAAGAAGAAGTTACAGGCCTGTGAGAGCCAGAAATCTTGCTTGTTTGTAGGTGACCAAATACTTATTTTCCACCATAATTTGCAAATAAATTCATTAAAAATTCTACAATGTGATTTTCTGGAAAAAGAAATCTCAATTTGTCTGTCATAGTTGATGTGTACCTATGATGAAAATTACAGGCCTCTCTCATCTTTTTAAGTGGGAGAACTTGCACAATTGGTGGCTGACTAAATACTTTTTTCCCCCACTGTATATGATTTCTTATGAGAATGAATGTCATGAGGACTTAATGAACACTTGGGATAACTAACATTTATGAAATATTTAGAATAATGGTAATGTTTAGTATACTATGGGATTAAACAGTTCGTTAAATGATTTCAATGGCCTCTGAACTCTGTTTTAACATTCTGGTGTTATTTTAATCATCCACACTAGTAAATTCTAAAGGCATGAGAGGAGGACTTTAAGATAGTTTATTTTACTAAGTTGAGGGTAATTTATAGTACTGTGAAAATTGTGAAGAAGATTATAATTTGGTAATAATATATTTGATTTGAACCATAAAATAACAGAAGAGAGAGTGGAGGAATGGCAATTGGATAATGAAATACCAATATTAACTAAAGTGATTGTTTAGGTAGGTGGTAATATTGACACATGGCCAAATCATGTGTCAAAAAGGGGGATGGTTGGATTAAATATTAAATATATACGAAGGAGAGGACAAAATACTTAAAAAAATAAAATAATAAAACATGTATGATAGTTTATTAACCACACCTGTATGTCAGAAGTTTTGTGCCCCACAGGTGAACTAAAGGAGAAGGTGACCCACTCTATCTAACCAGGAGACTGAATCAGGCCTGGCGGGAAGGGCCCTACCAAGTACTGCCTTTGCCAGCAGAATAGCTGAGAGATCCATCTGGGTGCATGTCACACACTGTGAAAAGGCAAAACCAGCTACACCTGACGAACAAACACAGAGTTAGGAGAAAGATCCGATTACCACTAGGGCTCGGGGGTTGGCTCCTTAACGAAGATTCCCTTACCCTGTCTGATCATCCCTGTGTGAGTTCGATAGAAGGTAAAGCAATGGGTTGGCCTCTGGCATCTGACATGTTCTCAGGGCAAGGGTGGGGATTCACAGGTCTCCCGACGGTAGGTAGCTGTCTGATTGTGGGGGCCATATTCCTAACACACACGGACCCTCCTGTTTCAGCCAGAAGTGGTAGTTAACCTAACACAAGTTGAAAAGGCATAGGAGACAGCTAGACGTAGGGAAAGGGGAAATTCTAGAGTAAACCTCTCTGAGGGAGGTAGTGAGACCGGGGCTGTGGTAAAGATAGTGCAAAACTATAGACCTGGAGGAAGTAGTACAGGTGGAAACGGGGTATAGAAATCTTAACCTGTGGTTGGAATGGATTCAGTATACGGCAAAAACTATGTCTAAAGAGGACTGTTTTGCCTGTGGGACAGCCAAACCAGGGTTAACAACTACTCCGTTCCCCTTGACAGGCTTTAACTCTCTGTCAGGTTTATCCTCCATGCAAGCCACCCTGGGAATGTGGTGAAAGAGTCTTATGGTAACTTGCACTATCTGTTTCCCCCGATAACAAAGTCATCCCGACCTGGGTTGCCTCAGTTTGAAGTCACAGGGGATTCTAAATTGTTTTTCTAGTCTAATCTCTCCTCTTTGTTGCAGCCAGAGGATTTTAGGAGCCAAAAACCAGACCCGTGCTGACATCTGATGGATGTGTGGTGATAACTGATTGTGAACTCACCTACATACGCAAACAATCAAACGTGTCAGAGACTGGTGAGTTGTCACATAGAAAGTAGGACCTCCTCCCGGAATCCTTTGATGAAAGGATATATATTGATGGGATCCACAATCAGATCGCAGCTGGGTTTTGAATCAAGTATTTTCTGGTGGTCAACAATTAATAAAAATGTAGATTGGATAAATTATACTTAATATAACCAGCAACATATTTATAAACCACACTCGTGATGCAATAAAGGGATTAGCTGAGCAGACAGCGGCAACTAGCTTAATGACATGGCAGAATAGAATAGCTTTAGATATGCTTTTGGCTGAGCGGGACGGGGTTTGTGTTCTGTTTGGATATATGTGCTGTACTTTCATCTCCAATAATATAGCACCGGACGGGCCCGTGACCAAAGCGCTTGAGTGACCATCACCACGCTGGCGAACGAACTGGTTGAGAACTCTGGTATTGATAGCTCCATAAACGGTTGGTTTGATAACATATTTGGTAAATGGAAAACTATTGTTGTGACTATTCTGGGTGAAGTTATGGCCTCTATGGGTATACTTGTTCTTTGTGGATGTTGCCTTATTTCCTGGCTGAGTGACTGGTTTGGTGAGTACTCTTCTATGGTGGTTACTGGATTTCTGACCCTAGTAATTGTGTTTTTGCTGTTAATGTGTTGTGCTGCTTGCATCGTCCCCTGTCTCAGGAGGTCAGTGGTAGGAGTGGTGCAGGCGTCAGGTATGATGCTGTTGTTACCGGCCCAGGATGATGCAGGTGACTCTGCTACTGACTCTGAGACCAAGCTGGATGATCCATGTTTTGCCTAGTAAAATACATACACGCATTTATTTTCAGTTCTTGCTCATTTATTACCTTATGTTTTTACTAACCACTGTGATTGTTTATTCTTCCTGATGTGAAGGTAAAGGATTCCTGGGTGGCTGGTAGCCAACTCAGTACATGTTAGGTGTAGGGGAGGAATAGAGGGTTAAAATTATTTTTTTATTTTTTATTAACATTAAATGTTGTGATTTAATTTCCATATCCTGTTATTCTTAAGGGTGATTATACTCTGTTTAGAGTGACACCATAAAATTGTTGGGTTTTATTTTTAATTGGATCTGTATGTGATGAATAGCTTGGAAGGAATGCATTAAGGAGGAGCACTGTACTGATATGGATTGTTTCACATAACAGGCTGATAAGAACACTCTCTCTTTGTTGTCTGTGAAACTGTCCTTGAACATGGGTACATGGAGTACAGTGGAATGGTGTCTTTTGGGTGCTGACTGTTGTACCATTAATAAAAACGTCGATAGAATTAACTACATACATTAATGTCCAGAAATTAGAAAACTGGACTCAACAAGGTTTTGAGGCGGTTCATGGACAACTAGCTGCAACTTCATTAATGGCTTTTCAGAATAGAATTGCTGTTGATATGTTACTTGCTGAAAGAGGGGGTGTGTGTGCCATGTTCGGGGAACAATGTTGTACTTTTATTCCTAATAATACTGCTGCAGATGGAAGTTTGACAATTGCTCTAGAAGGTTTGAGGACTCTTAATGGTAAAATGAAAGACCACTCAGGGGTGGATACTTCAATGTGGGACTCTTGGATGGATGCGTTTGGTAAATATAAAACGCTTGTTTCTTCTATACTTGTATCCATCTCTGTTTTTGCTGCAATTCTAGTGCTTTGTGGATGCTGTTGCATTCCATGCATACGGACGCTGACAACCAGGATTATAACCACCGCTATTGATCCAAATCCTGCAGATAATGGTCAGATGTTTCCTTTGCTTGCTATTGACGATGCTGACCAAGGATATCTGGATGATGAATAGCATTTAAGCTTTTTGTCACGTCTCTTGTGAGACGTGAAGAGGGGGAATGTAAAACTTTATCTTCTGATAAAGTTTTCCCTATTTTGCAAATTGCACTATTAGCTTGTGTCACGTCTCTTGTGAGACGTGAAGAGGGGGAATCAAAACTTTATCTTCTGATAAAGTTTTCCCTATTTTGCCAATTACACTGTTAGCTTGTGTCACGTCTCAAGTTTTCCTTCTTTACTGTTACTTGGTCACGTCTCTGGGGAGACGTGAAGAGGGGGATTTGTCGTAGTAAATATATTTGTTATAGTCAATATGGAATATGATATGTTGAGTAAAATGTTGTGCCAAGATCTATTTAGGTCAGGAGCTGGTTATAAGTTATGTTCCTATCCAATAACAATGGACAAAAGGGTCCTATCTTGTCAGCAGGTGGCCAAGGACAACACCCACGCCATAGGCCTCTCAGTTCTTCCAACTCACGAGTTCTTGCTCTGAGGACACACACACACACATCATCACTGTTAAACACACACACACACACAAAATCCCTTCCTTTAGGCTGAACATTTGAAGACAGAGAACCCGACTCAGAGCCAATGCAACAGTGACACTAGCCTGGAGGGGACCTCGCCAAACTCATCAGGACCAATCAGAAGATCAGAACTACTAGATTCAACCTACTTCATTTATTGCATAAAATGTCTGCACACAATGTTTCGGGGCTCTCTTCAGATAACTCCCTACGAGTTTGACGAACGAGTCCGTGCACGCTATTCCAGATATCTTTACCTCTGAATAAACTGCCTTATATTATACCATTATCCACCCTGTCCAAAGTCTCTACTTGGTCTCAGTTCTCCAGTAAACTTGTGATCATCAACAGTAGTGGTAATTGGACCGGGATGTTAGGGCCAGTAAGACAGAGACTGGGTTTTTGGGGACTAAGACGACTGACTTTTGAGGGAAAGGTTTTAATCATCAAGGCTGTGATTTTACCTGTCCTTTTATTGATCAGTTCTGTTTTTATCCCCCCAAGATCAACTCTTTTAGCTCTGGACCGGATGCTCTTTTATTTTCTGTGGGGAAGCAAGTGGGAGAGGCTGAGGAGGGAGGTGGTAAAGAGGCCCAGGTTCAAGGGGGGGAAAGGCTTGCCTGACCTCTACTTGTTCCTGGGCAGCCGCTACACAGCGTTACATCTTACTCTTGCCACCTCCCCGGTCAGCAACAAGACCCAGGCCCTCGCACGGTTCTGGCTGGGATCTTACCTCAGGTCTCTGAGGCTGATCCCAGTCGACCTGCGAGCCCCAGTCTCTTTCCTGCTCCCCACACACTACGTACAGCTCAGAACGTTTTTAAGACATTTTAAACTGGAAAAAGAGCCTGTCACAGTTTTAACTAAACACCGCTCTCTTCTCTCTCTTGTGCAGGAACGGGAACCGGTGTGTCCAGTGCGCGGGCTTGCTATAGGCGAGCCCTCAACGGTTTGGCGCAACGTGGCCCATCCTGCTCTGCTGAATCGGCACCGTGACCTGTCCTGGATGGTCGCCCACGAGATCCTCCCGGTCAGGGCCGTTATGCACTCCCGGGGCATGGCGAGGACATCCGCGTGCCCCCGACCAGGCTGCGGCCAAGAAGAGTCGGTGAGTCACTTGCTCTGGGAGTGCAGAGCCGCACGGGACCTGTGGAAGGAAGCAGGCCCCCTGATCTCCCCACGCCTGCCAGCAGGGGAGGACCTAACGCCCCAGCTCGTGCTGTATGGGGTGGGCCGAAGGCCTATTCAACCAAAGGCCTTCGCCCACCCTCACGTGTCTGAAAGATGCACTGTGGTCCTCCCGCAACCTGCTGGTGGGGAAACAGGTAGAGACCACCCCCCAGGCAGTGGCTTTGGTAGCCACGGAAGCCCTGGGGTGGTACGAACGACAGGGGGCCTCGACCCCAGGCGAAGGGTCCCCCACAACATCTAAGGTCCCGGCGGCCACGGCCTGACAGCGCTGCGGTGCCTAGGGCGATGCGCCTAGGGGAGGAGTCTCCTCTGGGCCCCGACGGACGGGTACGAAGTCGATTCAGGAAGAGCAGGAGGAGGCTTTTTTGATAAGGACTCACCCCGTTTTTGTACAAAGGACCGAAGACAGCTTTTTTAACAAAGTGACTTTTTGACAGGCTTTTCTTTTTATGTCTTAAAATTGTTTTTACTTTGTTAAATCATGTACACACATTTTAAATGGCTTTTACTAATCGGCTTTTACAAGAATTGGTACTTTTATATAGGATTGTTTTATTGTTTTAAATAAACAACATGTACCTTTTAAAAATGTAATTGTAATATAATGCTGGTTTTTATGCACTTTATGCCGTTTTTATGTGTGTGAATGAATTGCAAATGTGAGCTGTTTTAAAGGAAATGTACAATAAAAACTTTTCCAAAAGAAAAAATCTGTTCTTATCAGTTTAATATCTGATACGTCCCCCATTGGGGGACTACATATTAAATGGATTTTTCGAACAGGGAGTTGGAAATGGGGCTTGCTCCGTCCGCTCCACGCATCGACCCGGTATTGCAGTACCTCCGGGAACGGTGCAACACTTTCCTCCCATTGTCAATGAAAACAATTACACGGAGGTAGGTAAAACAGCCAGCAGAAGAAGAGGTAAAAAAAAAAAATAAAAAAAATAAAAATCCAAACTGAAAGAAGGGCGAAGCGCTTTTCGTGCGGTCCAGCGTTTTCCCTCCATTTTTCTAAAAAAAAAAAAAAATGTATTTGGTTTGGCATTCACCAGGATAGTGTCTGTCTGTCTGTCTGTGTGTTTGTCTGTGACTTTTTCCCCACAGCCCCCGAAAACTTGGCGAGTGGGTTCGGGGACAACCCGCGAGAACCCAGCCTTGAGTAAACAGAGTGCGTCTCGGGCCCCGACCTCTGACTTCCATATGACTCTGGTTTCTCTTCATTACGCACAAGCCTTTCGCCTTTTACTAAAGACTTCCGTGGAGAGGAACACTTACGAGTTCAACGTATTTTTGGAGGGGCTTTGCTTCTGGCAGAGCCCGATATCTTGTTTCAAGAGAAATCAACAGAGACGGCGTCTGCCTGCCTGCCTGCCTGCCTGCCGCGCAGACTTTTTGCTCAGGCATTTGAGTTCGTGCTGGCTGACCGGCGTATTTTTCCAGTCAAAGTAGTCACTCGGCCAATTGAATTCAAGCCCGACAACGACGACTGGCGTATTTTCCGGCCTTTGAACAAATAATAGCACTGGACGCATTAGCGACTTTTCCTTGACGCATTAGCGACTTTTTGGAGAAAAAAAACACTTGCCTGTCGCCATGGAAACGTGGAGGGGTGGCGATGGGTGGAGCACACTTTAGCCAAACCGCTGAGGTCTCCCGAGACCCCCGGGTGCCCGGCGGGTGCAGGGTTCAATTTGTGGGTTATCGCTTCTCGGCCTTTTGGCTCAGATCAAGCTTGGTACCGAGGTGCCCCAAAGCCCGCTGAGTCAGGAGGTCGAAGAAAGGCAGGAGGGAGGAGGGTGCTTAACTTTTTGGATTGGTGGGAACCGGATTTTTTCGGGTTTCATTTTTCATTGGCTTCTTTTGTTAAGAGAGCTTTTTTGGGAAGAAATGGAGCAGCAGAAGCCAATACCAGGGATGGGACTGGCCAACACGGTGAGGTTTACCTGGACGGACAAGGAGATGGAGCCGTGGGGAAGAGAGACGTTTGGGAGAAATATCCTGATGGGGTGCCTGAAGCTACAGGTAAAAGATGTTCTTTGCCTTCAAGGGAACCCATTGGAGAACGCTTATGATGTAACGTTCCACTTGGAGGAGAAGCATGAGGGCGTTATGAAGAAGGTGAGGGAAGGGAAAGGAGCAAGACCCCTGTGCCATTACGAGGTGACCAGCCTGGCAAGGAACAATTTCAGGGTGGTCACCGTGACTATGTACAATCCACATGTAAAGGATGAGGAGGTGAGGGCCTTTCTGGGGAGATATGTTGACAACGTCTCCTCAGTGAGGCACCTCAGGGACTCCCTGGGATTCTGGAACGGGAGGAGAGGGTTCCAGGTGCTTCTCAGGGAGGACCCGAAGGGTTTGGGTGGCTACCTCCATCCTCCGGCAATGTTCTCCCTGGGGGCTGACAGGGGGACATTGTTTTATGCCCGTCAGCCTCCGTTCTGCAGGCGGTGTATGGTCTACGGCCATATCCTGGCCTCGTGCAACACCAGAAAGTGCAGGTTCTGTGGGTCGGGAGAGCACGAGGCCAAGGATTGTGACGAGCCCAAGGCTTGCCACGGGTGTGGCTCGGTAGCACACCTGTGGCGTGATTGCCCGACTCGTAAGAGGTCGTATGCGTCCGCAGCTGGAGGGGGGAGCGGGGGATGGAGGGAGAAGAGAAAGAAAGGGAGCGGAAGACAGTAATGGCACGGGGGAAAAGAATGCACAGGAAGAGGACGGGAGGAAGGAGGCTGCGAGAGGAGAGGGGCGAGGAGAAGAGAAGGCTGGAACAGGAGGAGAGGAGGGGAAGGAGGCGGAAGGAGGTGAAGGAGCGGAGAAGAAGGAGGCTGGGTCAGTGGAGAGAGAGGAGGAGGAGGAGGAGGAGGAAACGGTGACGGGAATGGAAGGAGAAGCTGAGACGGGACCAGAAGAAGGAGCGGAGAAGGGAGAAGGAGTGAAGGAGTGGGGGGACAGCGTGATGGACAGCATGTCGAGCGCCTTAGTTGAAGAGATGAGGGGAATGGTGGAGGAGATAGCGGAGAAGGGGGGTGGTGTCTCCCCATTGCCTCCAACACCAAAGAAGAAGAAAGGGAAGAGGAGGGGGGGCTCGACAGGCTGTGAGGGGAGGAGTGGGGGTGGGGGGAGGGGTTGGCCAAGCGAGGGATGGGGGAGGAAGAACGCCCTTGTCCTCGTTGGTTTCCTCAGTCCCTCAACGTTTGGTGGAGGGTGACTCCCAAGGGTTGGTTCAGGCCTGGTTGGCTGAGGGGGGATCTCAACTCCTGTTTGGGGTGGGGGGGTCCCCTACTATTAGCCCAGCAGCCTACAGGGAGGGAGGATTGGAGGGTGTTGAGGGGGAACCCAGGATGCAGGGCTTTACAAGGCTTAACACTATGCCTGCATTCTGGGTTGGAGAGATGGAGGAGGACGGGGGGACGTCAGGAGAGGAGAAGACGTCCCTGCCGGATGAGATGGAGCAGGGGAGCATCGGGTGAGTCTCCTGTTTTTGTTTTTGTTGGTTTCCGTTTTGTTGATGTGAGGTTTATTTTATAATGGATCTTTCTGTTAATATTTTCAGTTTAAATATAAGGGGGTTGAGGGATTTTGTTAAGAGGGCAGTTTTTAGTTTTTTGGAAGGGGTGGGTTTTGATGTTTGTTTTTTACAGGAGGTTCACCTGAGGGATGGAGGGGATGTTGAAAGGTTTAGGAGGGAGTGGGATAAGGGGGAGTCAGTTTGGGGTATAGGTGGGGTTCATTCAACAGGGGTAGGGATTTTGTTTGGGAATAGGGAGGTGAAAATAGAGGATACTTTTGTTGTGATACAGGGCAGGGTTTTGGGGGTGGATGTTACTTTTAGGGATAGTAGGTATAGGTTAGTGGGGGTGTATGGGCCACAGGTGGCGGCAGACAGGAGGGAGATGGTGGACTGTCTGGCGCCCCTGTGTGTTACAAATAGGCACTTGGTGATAGGAGGGGATTTTAATATAGATTTAGGGGTAGGGGGGGATAGCAGTGCAGGTGCCATCACCGGGCTAATGGCTTGCCATGGTTTGGTTGATGGTGGCCTGCACACTACTCCGACAATGGCTGGTCCCACGTGGCGCAACTCCCGCGGAGGCTTGACTACATTTTTATATCCAGGTCTTTGGGTCAGTTCTCTGGGCGGCTGTTGCCTGTTTTCTTTTCGGATCACGACGGGGTGCTCCTGCAGGTGGGGTCGCCAGTCTGCCTCTTCGGTAGGGGGTACTGGAAATTAGATCGGGATGTGTTGGAGGAGCAAGTTTTCGTTGACGCCTTTTGCATTTTCTTTCGGAGGATGGAAGGCCTCCGGTCCATATGTGAGGGGGTGTTAGAGTGGTGGGATTTAGTTAAGGTTAGGATTAGGGCCTTTATAATAGGATATTGTAAGAGGAAAAAAAGGGAGGAAAGGAGGGAGGTGGATCGTATCCAAAGGTTGCTCGAACTCGAGTACGAGGCAGGCAACCTCGGCGGGTCGATTGACTGGGAGAGATCAGCAGCCCTGAAGGCGCAGCTCAGGGAGCTGCAGGAGCGGAAGGCTCGAGCTTTCCTGGAGCGTGCGCATAATGGCTTTCTAGAACATAATGAGACTTGTTCCGCTATGTTCTTTAAGTCGGTTAGGAGTAGACAGAGTAGGAAGGTAATGAATGGGGTTAGGGAAGAAAATGGTAGGATAGTCAGAGAGCCAGAGGAGATGGTCAGGGTGACAACTGACCATTTCCGAGGTTTATTTAAGGAGAGGGAAATAGATGTAGAGCAGGGAAATGTGTTTTTAGAACACTTGTCCCGGCGTTTGCCGGAGGACATTAGAGAAGCGATGGAGGCTCAGATTTCCCTAGAAGAGGTTGAGTGCGCTCTTAGGAGGATGGGAAAAGGGAAGGTGCCCGGGATGGATGGGTTGCCGGCCGAGTTTTATCTCAAGTTTTGGGGTATACTTGGACCGGTGGTCCTTGAAGTCTTGAAGGCCATCCTTGGGACGGGGGTCCCGGGGGGATCAATGGCTGTTGGTGTGCTGTCACTTCTTTATAAGAAGGGGGAAGTAACAGACCTTGGCAACTGGCGGCCGTTGACCATGCTGTGCGTAGACTACAAGATACTTGCAAAGGTTTTAGCAGACCGGTTGCGCACAGCCCTTCCCTACGTCGTCCACGAGGATCAGACGTGCGGGGTAGAGGGCCGCTCCATTAGATGGAACCTACAGTTGATCAGGGACTCCATCGCTTGGGTAGAAGATAGAGGGTTGCCTCTAATGGTAGCAGCGCTAGATCAGGCGAAAGCCTTTGATCGCGTGAATAGGTATTTTCTATTCAGGGTGTTAGGTAGATTAGGATTTGGGGAGGAGTTTATAGGATGGATCCGTACATTATATGTCGGAGCGGGGTGCCGGGTTAGCGTAAACAGTCACTTGGGTGACGTTTTTGACCTCGAGTCTGGGGTCAGGCAGGGGTGCCCGCTCTCGGCTCTCCTCTTCGTTCTGTACATGGAGCCTCTGGGGGCTGCCATTAGGGCAGACACAGGGGTGGAAGGCTTGTTGATTCCTGGAAGCGGTGGGTTGCGCGTCAAGTTGACGCAGTACGCCGATGACACTTCCTTGCTGCTTTGCAAGGACTCGTGCCTGACAAGGTCCCTTGCCATTATTGGGGACTTCACCCGGGCGTCGGGAGCGGTTTTTAACCACGCAAAGTCATCCGTTAAGTTCTTCGGAAGATGGCGTGGTAGGACGGATGTGCCCGGGGGGTTATCTCTCTGTAAGGGGGCCCTGAGGATTCTCGGGGTCCATTTTGAGACCTCCGGCTCAGCGACGCTGAACTGGAACATGGGTATCGCAGTGGTACAGAGGAAGCTAGCGATGTGGAGGGCTAGGTCATTGTCCTTTATAGGCAAGGTCCTGGTTCTCAAGGTGGATGTATTGCCGTCTCTTTTGTACTTGGCATACATCTACCCATTGCCGGCTTGTCTGAGGAGGCCTCTGGTGAGGCTAGTGTTTCAGTTCATGTGGGGTGGCAGGTACGAGTGGGTCGCCAGGGCGCGCATGCTCTGCCCCATCGGGGAGGGAGGTAGGGGGGTACCACATCTCCCCCTCAAGCTGGACACAATTTGTTTCTTTTCTGTTGACGGAGCTTGCTCAGCCGGTAATACACCCGTCCGGTTACCTCCTGCGGGTGTTCTTCTCGTATCAGGCGAGAAGCGTAATGGTGTGGTCTAACACGGGTCCTCGGGCGGAACAGCTGCCGTGGCACTTCGGCCATGCGGCCAAGTGGCTGCGTGCACACCCCGAGGTTGAAGTTGCCCGAGTAGGTTTAGTTCACAGGCACCTGTACGAGGAGGTCAGACAGGCAGGGAGTCTGGCGCCGGTAGTGGGCATCCCGGCAGTGGTGTGGGAGGGAGTGCAGGCGCGGGGCCTGGACAATAGGCTCAAGGACCTGAATTGGTTGAGCCTCCACAAGTGTTTGCCGGTACGGTCCATCATGTACCGACATGGCTTGGCGAGATCCCCCACCTGCCCAAGGCCGTCTTGTGGCGGGGAGGAGACTGTGCGTCATGTATTTTGGGACTGTGCCTTTGCCGGAGTATTATGGGCTAGGGCACGGGTGTTGTTAGGAAGGGTAAGAGGGGATTTTGTGTTGACGTGGGCGAAGTTAGAGAGGGGTGTAGGGAGAGCGAGAGGGACAGAGAGGGATAGGTTTCTGCTCTGGCTTCTCATGAGTCTCTTTAAACGGGGGCTGTGGGAAGCTAGGCAGAACATGGTTAAGACAGGGAGAGATTGGGGGGTGGAAGGGGTAGTGAGGAGGGTGGAAGGAGATTTGAGGGGGAGGATGAAGAGGGAGGAGAGGAAGTGGGGGCAGCACGCTGCCCGGGAGAGGTGGAAAGGGGGTTTAGGGCTGGGGTTAAGTTAGATGGTTTAATGGGATAGTTTAGGGACAGGGAGATATAGGGAGAGGTAGTTTGTAGGATGATGGGGAGGGAAGATGCTCCCCTGAGTTTTTTGTTTGGGGTTTGTTATTGTCTTGATTTAAAAATGCCAATATTATTTGAGTGGGAATGAAATGTATGATTTTGTAAAGTATGAATGGCATTGAGCGTAATAAATATTTTTTCAAAAAAAAAAAAAAATCTTACTGGGCTTGATTTTGAGAAGTGATCAGCAAATTGTGCTTTTGTAAAAAAAATTTTTTTCTGTTTCACTATTGTTTTTTGTCCTGGGTAGGTGGTGGTTTGGTGGTGGACTACAGGTGCACCAGCATCTGTAGGGTGAGTTAAGTGTTTTCTCTTTATTCATTTATTGCCTTTATTTTTGTTAGCTTGTTGTTGTTGTTGTGTGTTTTGTGTTTACTTTAGAAAAAAAACCCAAAAAATATTATCTGTTCTGTGTTTGCTCGTTGTTGTTTCCTTTGTTCTTTTTATCTTTCTTAATTTTTGTTCTTTGTGCTTCCCCATCCTCTTGTAGCCCTAGTTTCCCTTTAGTTTTACCCTCTTGTTTTCTGTTTGTGTTTGCTAGCCTGGTTGGCTTGCTGGCTAGCCGGCCTGTCTAGCTTTTAGCTTGGCTGGCCTGCTAGCCTCCTCGCCCCTTAGGCTTGGCAGGCATTGTTTGCTCCTTTCTGTTCGTCTTGTACCCCCCCCATAACCCATCCATACCCCCTCAAATCGTATTTCCATCCCCTGAACTTTCCCTTGTCTTGGTTTTTGTTTGTTGCCTTTTGTTTTCACTTAGGGGGCCATTTTGTTGGCTGGCCGGCCTGCTAGTTGGTTAGCTTAGTCTGGCCTGCTGGTGAGGCCTGCTAGTCTCCTAGCCCCTCAATTTGGTTTGTCTTGTGAGTATTCGTCTTGTTTTTTTGTGTCCTTTCACCCCATCCATATTATTTCCCTCGTTTTATACCCATTTTTTTCCCTCTTGTTTGTTTTGTCATCTGGGAGGTTTAGCAGCCTGCTAGTTTGTTAGCTTAGCCTGACTTGCTAGCACGGCCTGCTAGCCTCCTAGCCCTTGTACATTGTTTGTTTGGTGTGTTTTTTGTATTATATTTCCCATCCTTCCCTCGTGTCCCTCTTGTTTGCTTGTTTGTTTGTTTTGTCAACTGGGAGGTTTTAGCACCCGGCCTGCTAGCTTGTTAGCTTGGTCTGACTTGCTAGTGCGGCCTGCTAGCCTCCCAGCCCCCTGTAAATTTGTTTGTTTGGTGTGTTTTTTATTATTATATTTCCCATCCTCCCCTCGTGTCCTTTTGTGTTTAGTTTAAACCCCTCCCCCCCACAGTCTTTCCCTATTGTTGATAAGTTTAGTTGGGTGCTGTGCTAGGTAGTTTGTTTTGTGTCCCGGGAATTGGTAGGCCCTGTTAGCTTAGCATAGCTGGGCCTGCCAGCCTCCCCCACTATTTTATTGTGTCTTTTTTTATCACTGGTGTTGGGTTAAAGGGAGTGGGCCTCCATCATGTCAGCAGCACAGGCTGGCATGCGGAGGCACCACGCCGTGCGCCTCCTGTTAAAGGAGAAGGGAGGAAAAACCATGGAGTTATCCCGATTGGATTTCTCCAGGAAATTCCTCCAAAAGGAACTTCGTTTCGTACCTGCGCAGGTGAACTGCATCCTAACCCTCCCATATGGGAAGGGTTTCGATGTCAGTTTCGCCGGCGCCAGCTTCCTGACGGAGTTCTGGGGGAAACTCCAGAACTCCCAGAACAAGCAGGGATCCCTCGCAGCAATGTTTGAGGTGATCAAGCTGACGGACAACAGCATGAAAACTGTTATTGTCCGTATGTATAACGAGACGGTACAGCCGGAGGACGTTGCAGTATGGTTGGGCAGGTACTGCAACGTGAAGGGGCCCCTGACCCAGGTGAAGGATCCCGATGGGATCTGGACAGGGGCCTGGAGGGTTACTGTCCAGCAAAGGGAGGATCCCGGGGGCTATGGTGGGTTGAAAGCCATCCCATCCACCATAGTCCTCGGAGAGAACAGGGGCCATGTTCACTACCAGGACCAGCCAAAGCTGTGCCGTAAGTGTGGTGAACATGGCCACCTAGCAGACGCCTGTGAAAAGGTGGTCTGTATGAAGTGCCGGGACGTGGGCCATCGCTACGAGGAGTGCACGAACGGAAGGTCGTGCAACCTCTTTGCGAGCGGTCCCACCTCATCCGCAGCTGCCCCTCCTCCTGGGCCAATAAGGTCAGGGCTGGCAGGATGGAGGCGGCGGCTGCGGACCGGGCTTCCGAGCGCCAGAAGAAGGAAGCGGAAGTTGCCAAGGTAGCGGAGGAGGTGGTGGAGGAGGTGGTGGCGGTAGTGGAGGAGGTGGTGGAGGAGGTGGTGGCGGTTGTCGAGGAAGTGGTGGCAGTAGTGGAGGAAGTGGTAGATAAGGTGGAGTGCGCGGAAGGTGCGGTGGTGGGAGAAGTGGGAGTGGAGGCAAAAACCCTCCCCACCCCAACCCCCCCCGCCCCAGACTGATGTGACCCCTGAAGGAGAAAGGGCCGAGAAAGACGGCTCTGGAGAGATGGTGAGTGAGCTAACCGGAAGTAAATTTGCATCCTGTAGGGGGAAATGTAAATTGACTGTGGTGTCACATTTTGCTGAAATGTTTTGTTTAAGTATTTTTTAAAAATTTCAGTTAATAAAGCTGTATACAAACATGGTCTCTTTTTTGCTGTCTTGAGTAAGGCAGCTTCAAAATGCAGGTGTTTCAGCCTAGCTGAGTGCTTTGTGTGGTGGTGGGGCAGCCAGCAGAAAATACGGAGCGTAGAGGTCACTACGTTGCTGCCAATCCAGCATGACTTCTGCCGCGTTCAAAACAACTGGAAACTCAGAAGAAACTCGCTCCGACTGGGAAAATACGGAAAATAATTGAGCGGTCATCCAACTCTGAATTCTAAGTCGGGATTTCGGGCCTCTTTCTAGAGCCCACAAGAAGGACCGCCGTGCCACCTTCCTGTTCAAGTGAGCACAGCACAACAAGGTGAGTCCAAAAATGTGTTGTATTCTGCTGCATAAATGATGTAATATGCCAGGGAGATATGTATACTGTAGCTAAGAAAGTAATACTAAGTGTATGTTGTGTAGTAAGCTGTTAGTAGCCCATGTGCCTCACCCTAATAATTGGGTCCCTTTCCTCCCTCAACTTAGCCTACTGTTCTGACTTGGTGGTGCACATGTAGCCCATAGCCTGTTTTAGAGAAATGTAATCATCGAATATTCTAAGAGCTTTCATTGTCTGCTTATATGCCCCCTTTATTTATCCTACGGTTCTGACTTTGTGTACAGGGAGAATACTGTAAGAACGGCCCGTGTTCTGAATTCTGTCGCTGTACATTTCAAAAATGCTGAAGAAATACATTTAGTTATTGACTACATCAGTCCTAGCTCGCTCATGAATGTCTTAAGCTAAATTATGGATTGCCTCTTATCCGCTCGTAGTTCCCTTATGCCATAGTTTGTACATCTCAATTGTCAGTCAAAACCACATTTTAAGCAAGTCAGCCATATCAGCTATGTTTTTCAATGAGGCTGAATGAACTGTTTCAGCTGTCAGACAAGGCTCCACTGATAGCCAGGTGTAGCAGTGGTAAGGATTCACTCCATGGTGCTGAAAAGAAAGCTCTGCTGTTGGTACAGCTTTATGTGGGCACAGTTTGTCACCGGCTTCCAGTTGAAGCTCGCATCTGTTACATCTGGTGCTTGCCTATGGAGCTGTGAGGGGAACGGCACCTCCGTACCTTCAGGCTCTGATCAGTCCCTACACCCAAACGAGGGCATTGCGTTCATCCACCTCTGGCCTGCTGGCTCCCCTTCCTCTGCGGAAGCATAGTTCCCGCTCAGCCCAGTCAAAACTGTTCGCTGCTCTGGCACCCCAATGGTGGAACAAGCTTCCTCACGACGCCAGGACAGCGGAGTCACTCACCACCTTCCGGAGACATTTGAAACCCCACCTCTTTAAGGAATACCTGGGATAGGATAAATTAATCCTTCTACCCACCCCAAAAAAAAAAAAAAAAAAAAAAACGACACTGTCAAGTGAGGAGAGTGTGGGAGAGGTGGGAGAGACCCTGGGCGAACACCTTCCCCTACGGAAGAGAAACGCAGAGGAGCTCTCCGACCCCGAACAGGGCGAGAAGAAAAAAGGAAAGTTGGAGTGGGAGAGCTCCCAGGGGGAGGATGAGTCCAGGGTCTTCCCATCCAACTCACCTAACCAGGAATCCTTTTTAAACCCAGTTTTTACCTCCTCTCCCTGCCACCCCCCCTTACCCCGCAGGGAGAGAGAGAACGTTTCTAATAAATAACCCCTTTTAAACTGTTTTAATGCCTTCTTTCCTTTTAGCACTGTTTACTAACCTCTTTTATGGCTTTTAACATCACCACCATTAATGTTAGGAGTGTAAAAACCGAAGTAAGAGCACAATCGGTTTTATCCTTTTTAGAAAGTTTTAATTCAGATGTGTTTATTGCAGGAGTGTGGTCTACCCTTTTTAACCTCTTACAGGAAATGGGAGGAGAAGTGGCAGCATGGGCCCTCCATTTGGAGTGGATCCAATTTTAATAAAAACGATGGTGTTGCTATTTTATTCAAGACCCCACAGGTGGTGGTGAAGGGGAGCACAGTGGTGGTTGGGGGACGTGCTCTTTTAGCCAAATGTACTTTTATGGGGAGGGATTTTAACGTACTAAATGTATATGGTTTTAATAACAAACATGACCGGTGCGCGCTTTTAGAAGACCTGCAGTCCCACATGCTGGGGAGGGATCCTCTAGTGGTGGGTGGGGATTTTAACTGTGTTTTAAGTAGAGCAGACAGGAGAGGAGCGGGAGAAGATTTTAAGGTAGATAGGTCTAGTGTTTTATTGCAAGGGTTGTGCAGGGATTTTAAACTAACGGACTGTTTTAAAACCCTGCATCCAAGAGAGGAGGGCTTCACCTGGACCAGTGGTGACGGCACCAGAGCCTCTCGCATTGACTATCTGTTTACCCGCGACTGCCCGCCAACTGATGCTAGAATAACCCCTACTTTCTTCTCAGACCATGTAATGCTGACGTGCACCCTTTCACTAACTTCGGGTGTGACTGTAGGAAGAGGGCCCTGGAAACTGAACTGCTCCCTTTTAGAAGATGATAGAGTAGTTAGCCAGTACAGGGAGCAGTTCAGCCAGTGGCAGACGCTACAGGACTTTTTTGATACACGAGCACAGTGGTGGGAAATGGTGAAGGGTAAGACGAGGACCTTCTTTAGAGAGATAGGAAAGAGAAAAAGTAAGGAAAAAGATAGACGCATGTTGGGACTGCAGAAGCGACTGGAGCGTTATTTTAACCTAAACCAACAAGGCCTTGATTTTAACGAAGACATCAAAGAAGTAAAGAAAGAAATGGCATTTTTAGCAGAACAGAAGAGCAAGGGGGTTATTTTAAGAAGCAAGGAAAGGGAATTAGAAGAGGGGGAGAAGTGCACTAGGTACTTTTTAAAAAAGATAGTAAGGGTAGGACAATGACAGGATTAAAAGATAAAGATGGGGTTTTAAAAACAGACACAGAGGGAATAAAAGAGGTAGTCGAGGATTTTTATGGGGAACTGTTTGGGAAAAAAGACGTGTGTGAGGAAACCATGGGGGATGTTTTATCATACATTGATAGATTTTTACCCAACACAGACGACCTAATAAAAGACCTGACGATGACCGAACTTCACAAAGGACTGAGACATTTTAAAAGGGGAAAATCACCGGGGGAGGACCTTTGGAGTTTTATCTGACCTTTTGGGATGTTTTACCCGACGAACTTCTGACTGTTTTTACTGACTTTGAAACACTTGACAGACTACCTGACAGTTTTAGAACAGGAATCGTGACTCTTTTACACAAGAAAAACGACAGGACTGACCTTAGAAACTGGAGACCGATTACCCTTTTAAATTTTGACTGTAAACTTTTTACCAAGGTTTTAACACTCAGAATGTCTTCTGTTTTAGGGGAGGTGATCCACCCGGATCAAGCCTGTGCCATTCCGGGAAGGAAGATCACGGACAGCCTAGTACTGATCAGAGATGCCATCTGTTATGCGAGAGACAGAAACATGCGGCTTATAGTCCTAAATTTAGATTTTGAGAAAGCTTTTGATCGGGTCTCGCACCAGTACCTCTTCAAGGTAGTGCAAAAAATGGGGTTCCCTGAAAGGTTTCTAGCTTGGGTGGGATTGCTGTATGGGGACATCACCAGCAGAATTCTTGTAAATGGGCATTTGTCAAGAGCAGTGGGAGTACACTGCGGCGTCCGTCAGGGATGTCCATTATCTCCCCTCCTGTTTGTGGCCTGCATAGAACCACTGGCACAGGTCTTGAGAAGGGACCAACGGATCAGTGGGGTGGGTATCCCGGGGAGTGGGGGGATGACCGCCAAGTGCGTTTTTTACATGGACGACGTAAACATTTTATGCACTGACCTTTCATCTGTTGACAGGACTCTAGACAGGACTGACTGGTACGGACGAGCCTCTGGGGCGAGACTGAACAGGGGTAAGACAGAGGCCCAATTTTTCGGACCGTGGGCAGACTCAGACTTGACAGGACTACCACTGACAGTTAAAATGACGGACATAAGGGTTCTGGGGGTTAAATTTGACAGAGAGGGAGGAGGTAGTGGCAATTGGACCGGGATTTTAGCGACTGTTAGACAGAGAGACTGGGTTTTTGGGGACTGAGACGACTGACTTTTGAGGGCAAGATTTTAATCATCAAGGCTGTGATTTTACCTGTGCTTTTATTAATCAGTTCTGTTTTTATCCCCCCTAGGAAAACATTATTAGCTCTGGACCGGATGCTTTTTTATTTTCTGTGGGGAAGCAAGTGGGAGAGGCTGAGGAGGGAGGTGGTGAAGAGGCCCAGGCTCAAGGGGGGGAAAGGCTTGCCTGACCTCTACTTGTTCCTGGGCAGCCGCTACACAGCGTTACATCTCACTCTTGCCACCTCCCCGGTCAGCAACAAGACCCAGGCCCTCGCACGGTTCTGGCTGGGGTCTTACCTCAGGTCTCTGAGGCTGATCCCAGTGGACCTGCGAGCCCCAGTCTCTTACCTGCTCCCCACACAATATGTACAGCTCCAAAAGTTAAGACATTTTAAACTGGAAAAAGAGCCTGTCACAGTTTTAACTAAACACCGCTCTCTTCTCTCTCTTGTGCAGGAACAGGAACCGGTGTGTCCAGTGCGCGGGCTTGCTATAGGCGAGCCCACAACGGTTTGGCGCAACGTGGCCCATCCTGCTCTGCTGAATTGGCACCGTGACCTGTCCTGGATGGTCGCCCATGAGATCCTCCCGGTCAGGGCCGTCATGCACTCCCGGGGCATGGCGAGGACATCCGCGTGCCCCCGACCAGGCTGCGGCCAAGAGGAGTCGGTGAGGCACTTGCTCTGGGAGTGCAGAGCCGCACGGGACCTGTGGAAGGAAGCAGGCCCCCTGATCTCCCCACGCCTGCCAGCAGGGGAGGACCTAACGCCCCAGCTCGTGCTCTATGGGGTGGGCCGAAGGCCTATAACAACAAAGGCCTTCACAAAACTCTGGCCCACCCTCACGTGTCTGAAGGACGCACTGTGGTCCTCCCGTAACCTGCTGGTAGGGAAACAGGTGAAGCCCTGGGGTGGTACGAACGACAGGGGGCCTCGACCCCAGGCGAAGGGTCCCCCACAACACCCAAGGTCCCGGCGGCCACGGCCTGACAGCGCTGCGGCGCCTAGGGCGATGCGCCTAGGGGAGGAGTCTCCTCTGGGCCCCGACGGACGGGTACGGAGTCGATTCAGGAAGAGCAGGAGGAGGCTTTTTTGATAAGGACTCACCCCGTTCTTGTACAAAGGACCGAAGACAGCTTTTTTTAACAAAGTGACTTTTGACAGGCTTTTTATGTCTTAAAATTGTTTTACTTTGTTAAATCATTTGTACACATTTTAAATGGCTTTTACTAAATCGGCTTTTACTAGAATGGGTACTTTTATGTAGGATTGTTTTATTGTTTCAAATAAACAATTTGTACCTTTTAAATGTAAATGTAATGCTGGTTTTAATGCACTTTTATGCCTTTTTTATGTGTATAAATGTATTTAAAATGTGAGCTGTTTTAAAGGAATTGATCAATCAAAACTTTTCCAAAAGAAAAAAAACTAACAAATCTGTTCTTATCAGTTTAATATCTGATACGTCCCCCATCGGGGGACTACTTATTAAATGGATTTTTCGAACAGGGAGTCGGAAATGGGGCTTGCTCCGTCCGCTCCACGCATCGACCCGGTATTGCAGTACCTCCGGGAACGGTGCAACACTTTTCTCCCATTGTCAAGGAAAACAACTACACGGAGGTAGGTCAACAGCCAGCAGAAGAAGAGAGAAAGAAGAAGAAAAAAAATTCCAAACTGAAAGAAGGGCGAAGTGCTTTTCGTGTGTTCCAGCGTTTTCCCTCCATTTTTCTTTAAAAAAAATAAAAAAATATAAAACGTTTTGGGCCATTCACCAGGATTGTGTGTGTGTCTGTCTGTGTCTGTTTTTCACCAAAAAAAGAACAAATAGTTCACCAGGATAGTGTCTGTCTGTCTGACTTTTTCCCCACAGCCCCCGAAAACTTGGCGAGTGGGTTCGGGGACAACCCGCGAGAACCCGGCCTAGAGTAAACAGAGTGCGTCTCGGGCCCCGACCTCTGACTTCCATACGACTCTGGTTTCTCTTCATTACGCACAAGCCTTTCGCCTTTTACTAAAGACTTCCGTGGAGAGGAACACATTTACGAGTTCAACGTATTTTTGGAGGGCCTTTGCTTCTGGCAGAGCCCGATATCTTGTTTCAAGAGAAATCAACAGAGACGGCGTCTGCCTGCCGCGCAGACTTTTTGCTCAGGCATTTGAGTTCGTGCTGGCTGACCGGTGTATTTTTCCAGTCAAAGTAGTCACTCGGCCAATTGAATTCAAGCCCGACAACGACGACTGGCGTATTTTCCGGCCTTTGAACAAATAGTAGCACTGGACGTAAAGAGCTAGTAGGGACATGACGCATTGGCGACTTTTTGGAAAAAAACGTGGAGGGGTTGCGATGGGAGGAGCACACTTTAGCCAAACTGCTGAGGTCTCCCGAGACCCCCGGGTGCCCGGCGGGTGCAGGGGTCAATTTGTGGGTTATCGCTTCTCGGCCTTTTGGCTCATATCAAGCTTGGTACCGAGGTGCCCCAAAGCCCGCTGAGCCAGAAAGTCATGGCCGGAGGGCAGGATCATCAGTCAGCCAGAGGGGCTGGACTGCGCAATACTTTGCAGTTCGTATGGAAGAACAAGGGCAAGCAGATTGGGAATCGAGAATGGTTCATCAGGACGGTGATCATTGAAGGTTTAAGGGTGGACCCAGGGCATGTTTACTGCCTCCAGCGGAACACAGCTGCAGAGGGGTATGATCTTTCACTGAACAGCCAGGCCTTGTACAGGCGGTGTATGGATATTTGCAAAGAGAAGGCAACGAGCGAGCCTTTTTCGAATTTCCAGGTTTTCCCCTTGTGCCGGTTGGATTTGAAGATCATAACTGTGCACATGTACAATCCCTATGTGGGGGATGACAGCATCGGTGCTTTTCTAGGCCGGTTTGGGAAAGTGAGTCCCGGAGTACGATATCTAAGGGATGGGTACGGGATATGGTCGGGAAGGAGGCAGTTCTGGGTCGTACTGAACAGGGATCCGGAAGGAGTCGATAAGCTGGTTCACCCACCAGCCTATTTCTCCATTGGTGCGGACCGGGGGTACCTGTTTTATTCAGGCCAGCCAAGTTTTTGCAGACACTGCCGCAGCTTTGGCCACTTGGCCACGGGGTGCACCCTGCTGAAATGCAGAAACTGTGGGAAGCCAGGTCATGGGGCAGCCAACTGCAGGGAGGCCCGAGTCTGCAATGGCTGTGGGAAGCAGGGCCACATTTTCAAAGATTGCCCAAAGAAACAAAGGACCTATGCGGATGCAGCCGGCGATGGCCTCGTGGTAGATGCTGCGAACTCTCCTCTACGGCCAATAGAGGAGGTTCTCAAGGAAATTAGAGCGGTCGCAGATGAGATGGGAAAAGCTCCAGGGGGAAGTGCAGCAGAGGAGGTCCAGACGACGGAGACCTTGGAGGAGATGGAGTTGCTGACGGGCGCCTGGGAGGATAGTCCGCTGAGAGAGATGTCAGACGACTCTGCTACACCCACCCGTTCGCGGAAGATGAGGTCGAGTTCGGCTGGCGGGGCAACTGGATCGGCATCTTCAGGCAATGAGCAGTCAAGTTTGGAGTATAAGGGGAAAAGGAGGAGGGTCACTGACAGGGGGTTGGTGGAAGAACACAGGAGGCCATCGGTGGCCGTCTCCAACCGGTTTGCAGTACTGAACCCTGATACCGGGGATGAAGGGTCGGAGGTAGGGGTCGAGATCCAGGATCCAGGGTCATTGAAGGCTCCTGCACTGGAGGTCTCTGAAGCCTCGATAGGGAGCACTGGAGATAAGGTCCAAGGGTCCTGTTTGGGTCTGGAAGTTTCCAGGAAGGGCGCCTCAGGGGTGGACACCGATCCTGAGGAGGCTTCGATGGAATGTGCACAGGTGTTGTCCGGGGGAGACTGTTCTTCCACCTCTGGGGAGGGATCGCTGGTCTGTGGACAGGTACCAACCCGTGTAGACTCATCTTCCAGTCCTGAACGCTCGTTTGTGGCGCCGGGCACGCCAAACAGTGACCTCTATCTGGAAGAGGTGAGTGGTTTGGGGATGGGGGAGGGTCCTGTCTGAGGGGAAAGTATACGGACCTTGGATGATCTTGTTTTTCTTTTCTTTCTTTTGTATGGCCCTGTTTACAGCTGTGACAGTGAATGTCAGGGGGTTAAGGGATGTGGGGAAGAGAGGAGGAGTGTTTCAGTACCTTTACTGTGTCTATTTTCAGGTCTGTTTTTTACAAGAGGTTCATTTAAGGGACATGGGGGATGTTTATGTTTTTTCAAGAGAGTGGGTAAAGGGAGAATCCAGATGGGGGATAGGGGGGGTGCACTCCTCTGGGGTGGGGATCCTGTTTGGGGATAGGGAGTTTTGTGTGGGGGGTTGTTTTTCTGTCATACAGGGGAGGGTTTTAGTGGTTGATGCAGACTGGAGGGGGGCGAGGTTTCGCTTTATTAATGTTTATGCACCTGCTGAACCTCGGGGTAGGAAAGAGTTATTTTTGGCCCTGACAGATGTTTGTGTTACTAACCGAACTGTGGTGCTGGGGGGGGATTTCAATGTCTCTTTTGAAGGTACCGGGGATTTTAGCCTACCTTATTTGGTGTCTGTTGTTAAGAAATTTTCTTTTAGAGATTCTTTCAGAGTCATCAACCCCACGGGGGAGGGTATGACATGGGCAAACTCAAGGGGTTCACGTAGCCGAATTGACTTTATGTTTTTACCTGCATCTGTGCCAGTCTCGAGAGTCACCGTTTCTCCTGTCTGGTTTTCTGACCATTGCCAAGTACAGGTGGTGTTCTCGGTTGAGGCGCCTATATTTGGGAGAGGGTTTTGGAAATTAAACGTAAACATTTTGGGGGATTTTTCTTTCAGGGAGGCTTTTAAATCCCATTATGAGATATGGGGTGACCTCAAGCCCTATTTTGGTTCTTTAGTCGAATGGTGGGAGTGCGTAAAGCGCAATGTGCGCACACTGGCCATTTCTCACTGTGTTGCTAAGGCTCGGGCTGACAGGGGGGGTTTTCGGCAGCTTCAGGGGGAACTGGCGGCCTTGGTGGCAGCTGAGAACAACGGTGAGGGGAGGGATGTGGAGAGGATGGAGGTTTTAAAAAGTAAGTTGGGGCTGTATTTTCAGGGGAAGGCCAGGGATTTTCTCTTCAGGTGTCAAAGGGATAAGTTTGAGTTTGGGGAGGCGAGTAGTTCATATTTTTTAAACAGGTTAAAGCTGCTCGGGCCAAAGCAGTAATTGCCCAGCTGCGAACAGAAGGGGGCGGAATGGTCTCTGACCCTAGTGGGATGGTGGAAGCAGCGTCCGCATTCTACCGAGATTCCTTTAGGGAGAAGGACATAGACGGTTCGAAAGAGAGTGTCTTTTTGGGTTTTTTGAGGAGGAAGGTTCCCCCGGAGGCAGTAGTTGACCTAGACCGCCCTTTTGAGCTGACGGAGGTTGAGGCTGCTTTGCGGGCTTTACCTACCAACAAGGTGCCAGGTTTTGATGGGATTCCTCTGGAGTTTTATGTTACCTTTTGGGAGGTTTTGGGGAGAGATTTTCTTTCTGTAGTTAATGCAGTGTTTCATTCAGGGCTTTTAGGGTCTTCAATGAGGGAGGGGGTCTTGACGGTGTTATTTAAGAAAGGGGAAAGGGATAACCTGGGGAATTATAGGCCCATTACACTATTGTGTGCAGACTAAGGTGGTAGCCCGGGTTTTAGCGGGCCGCCTCAGGAAGGTTCTGCCCCATGTCATACATGAGGATCAGACATGTGGGGTGGAGGGGAGGTCCATTCACTGGAACCTGAGTCTGGTGAGGGACTGTATTGCTTGGGCCCAGGACAGAGGGGTGCACCTCATGTTGGTGGGCTTAGACATGGAAAAAGCGTTTGATAAGGTGCACCATGGGTTCCTTTTTTCAGTTTTGGAAAGGATGGGGTTTGGGGCAGGGTTTTTGAGGTGGGTGGGGATTTTATATACGGCAGTGGGAAGTAGGGTTTTAGTTAATGGGCATGTAGGGGAGGTGGTCCCTCAGCAGACAGGGGTACGTCAAGGCTGCCCATTGTCACCACTGCTTTATGTGTTGTACATTGAGCCTCTGGCAGCAGCTTTCCGGGCGGACACAAGTATTTTGGGCCTCCGCCTCCCTGGCGGTGGCTCTTCGGAGGTCAAGATCTCCCAGTATGCGGATGACATGACTTTGTTTCTGACGTCCGAGGGGAGTGTTGCCAGGGTGGTGGAGGTCCTGGGGGAGTTCGGACAGGCGTCGGGGGCTAGGGTCAACCTGGGGAAATCCTCAGTTAAGTTTTTTGGGCCTTGGGCAGGGAGACAGGAAGGCCTCAGTGGTCTCTCGCTCTGCTCGGGGCCGATGAGGGTCCTGGGAGTGGATTTTGAGATTGCAGGTAGCGAGGGCATCAATTGGGGACAGAGGATTGCAAAAGTGCGCACCCGGGTGGGCCTTTGGAAAGCTTGTCGGCTCTCTATGAGTGGTCGGGTTCTTGTCATTAAAGCAGACATTCTTCCGTCCTTGGTTTATTTGGCCTATGTTTTTCCTGTGCCTCCTCGGTACAGGAAGGGCCTAGTGCGAATTATTTTTTCCTTTGTTTGGGGGGGCTACGAATATGTAAAAAGGGATTGGATGGTGCAATCAGTGGAGGAGGGGGGAAGGGGTGTTCCTGACCTCCCTCTTAAGTTGGACACTATTTTCTTTTCTTCGATATGTAAAAGTTTGGTCAGCCCTTGTAGCCACGGTTTCTCTTTTGTTTTGGCTATCCTTCCCACTGCGAAGGTTGGTAGCCTGGGACAACTCCCGCCCTAAGGCGGAGACCCTCCCAGCTCATTTCCAACATGCGGTTAAGTGGAGCAGAAGGCACACTGAGTGCCTGGAGGGTCTGCTCTGCATGGACCACAGGGCTTTATACAGGACCTTGGTGGCTAAGCGGGGTCCTGTAGGTATCTATGGGGTGGGACCAGTGGTATGGAAGGCGATTCAGCAGAAGGGTCTACCTAACAGGTTGAAAGATCTAAACTGGTTGTGTCTGCATAGGCGTTTGCCCGTTAGGGAAGTCCTTCATAGGCACAGCCTGTCAAGGGTTAAGGTATGGCCAAGGGAGGGGTGTGAAGGCGAGGAGACGCTCTGTCATGCATTTTGGGAGTGCTCCTTTGCCGAAGGGTGTGGAGGGAACTGGGTTCTTGGTTTCAGGTGAAGGGGATTTAATCTTTTGAAGCAGTTACGTTGGGGTTGGGTTTGGGCATCAGCAGCGGGAGGGGGTCTTTTTTAATTTGGCTCCTGATCTCTTTGGGGAAGGCAGCTCTGTGGGATTCAAGGGGGGTTTTGGTTAAGTCCAATATGGACTGGGGAGTAGGTGGAGTGGTGAGTAGGGTTAGAGCTGACCTGAGAAAGACGTTTTGATGTGGACAGATATGGTTTCCATGCCTCTAAGGAGAGATGGAAACCTCTTCATCAGTAAAGGACAGTTTGTTAAAAGGTTCTGTTTTCAAGATTGGGCCAATTTGGCTTGTTGAGTCCATTATTCCCTTGGTGCAGTGGGTGGCTGAGGTATATTATTATTTTTTTTTTTCATGACTCGTTATTGTGCGGGTTTGGGTTTGCATTGTCTTGTAATTTCAAGCATTTTGTACAAGGCTTAGTGTTTAATATGAGTGGTTTTGTTTAATAAAAAAAATCTGTTCTTATCAGTTTAATATCTGATGGGGACTACATATTAAATGGATTTTTCGAACAGGGAGTCGGAAATGGGGCTTGCTCCGTCCGCTCCACGAATCAACCCGGTATTGCAGTACCTCCGGGAATGGTGCAACACTTTTCTCCCATTGTCAAGGAAAACAACTACACGGAGGTAGGTCAACAGCCAGCAGAAGAAGAGAGAAAGAAAAAAAAAATCCTAAAATAAAGAAGGGCGAAGCGCTTTTCGTGCGGTCCAGCGTTTTCCCTCCATTTTTCAAAAAAAAATAATAACATATTTTGGCATTCACCAGGATTGTGTGTGTCTGTTTTTGACCAAAAAAAGAACAAATACTTCACCGGGATAGTGGGTCTGTGCAGGGGTCAATTTGTGGGTAATCGCTTCTCGGCCTTTTGGCTAAGATCAAGTGTAGTATTTTGCTGTGCTTGATTTCTAGAAGTAATCGGAGGCCGGTGGGCAGAGCATTGTGCTTTTGTTGAAAAATTGTTTCTGTTTCACTATTGTTTTTTTTGTCCTGGGTAGGTGGTGTTTTGGTGATGGACTACAGGTGCACCAGCACCTGTAGGGTGAGCTAAGTGGTTTTTCTTTATTTCTTTATTGCCTTTCTTTGTGTTAGCTTGTTGTTGTTGTGTGTTATGTCTTTACTTAAAAAAATTTTTTTTTTAAATCGTATTTGTTCTGTGTGTTTTCTTGTTGCTTCTTTTATTACTTTTATCTTTCTTATTTTTTGTTCTTTGTGTTTCCCCATCCTCTTGTAGCCCTAGTTTCCCTTTAGTTTTACCCCCCTTGTTTTTTGTTTGTGTAGTGTTTGCTAGCTGGGTTGGCTTGCTGGCTAGCCGGCCTGTTTAGCTTTTAGCTTGACTGGCCTGCTAGCCTCCTCGCCCCTTAGGGTTGGCAGGCATTGTTTGTTCCTTTCTGTCCATTTTGTAACCCCCTGTAATCCATCCATCCCCTTAAATTGTATTTCCACCCCCTGAACTTTCCCTCATCTTGGTTTATTGTTTGTTGCCTTTTGTTGTCACTTGGGGGGCCATTTTGCTGGCTGGCCGGCCTGCTAGCTGGTTAGCATAGCCTGGCCTGCTGGTGAGGCCTGCTAGCCTCCTCGCCCCTCAATTTGGCTTAGCTTGTGAGTATTTGTTTGTTTTTTCTGTGTCCTTTCACCCCATCCATATTGTTTCCCTAGTTTTTTTACCCAATTTAAAAATTCCCTCGTTTGTTTTGTCAACTGGGAGGTTTTAGCATCCGGCCTGCTAGCTTGTTAGCTTAGCTTGACTTGCTAGTGCGGCTTGCTAGCCTCCTAGCCCCCATAAATTTGTTTGTTTGGTGTGTTTTTTATTATATTTCCCACCCTCCCCTCGTGTCCTTTGTGTTTAGTTTAAACCCCTTCCCCCTACCATCTTTCTCTATTGTTGATAAGTTGAGTTGGGTGCTGTGCTAGGTAGTTTGTTTCGTGTCCCGGGGTTTTGGTAGGCCCTGTTAGCCTAGCATAGCTGGGCCTGCCACCAACCCCCACTATTTTCTTGTTTATTTTCTCACTGGTGTTGGTTTAAAAGGAGTGGGCCTCCATCATGTCAGCAGCACAGGCTGGCATGCGGAGGCACCACGCCGTGCGCCTCCTGTTAAAGGAGAAGGGAGGAAAAACAATGGAGTTATCCCGATTGGATTTCTCCAGAAAATTCCTCCAAAAGGAACTCCGTTTCATAGCTGCGCAGGTGAACTGCATTTTAACCTTCCCGTATGGGAAGGGCTTTGATGTCAGTTTCGCCGGCGCCAGCTTCTTGAGGGAGTTCTGGGGGAAACTCCAGAACACCCAGAACAAGCAGGGATCCCCTGGCAGCAATATTCGAGGTGATCAAGCTGACTGACAATAGCATCAAAACTGTTATTGTCCATATGTACAATGAAATGGTACAGCCGGAGGACATTGCAGTATGGTTGGGCAGGTACTGCAACGTGAAGGGGCCCCTGACCCAGGTGAAGGATCCCGATGGGATCTGGACAGGGGCCTGGAGGGTCACTGTCCAGCAGAGGGAGGATCCCGGGGGCTATGGTGGGTTGAAAGCAATCCCATCCACCATGGAAAGACAGTACCGTGCAGTACCGAAGAGCCCTCACTGCTGCTCGATCATCCTACTTTTCCAACTTAATCGAGGAAAATAAGAATAATCCAAAATTTCTTTTTGATACTGTTGCAAAGCTAACTAAAAAGCAGCATTCCCCAAGAGAGGATGGCTTTCACTTCAGCAGTAATAAATTCATGAACTTCTTTGAGGAAAAGATCATGACCATTAGAAAGCAAATTACGGACTCCTCTTTGAATCTGCGTATTCCTCCAGGGCTTAGCTGTCCTGGATCTGCACAGACTCTGCGAGGGCCTGGGATCGGGAGAGACACTTAAGTGTTTTAGTACTATATCTCTTGACACAATGATGAAAATAATCATGGCCTCTAAACCTTCAAGCTGCATACTGGATCCTATTCCTACTAAACTGCTGAAGGAGCTGCTTCCTGTGCTTGGCCCTCCTATGTTGAACATAATAAACAGCTCTCTATCCACCGGATGTGTACCAAACTCACTAAAAGTGGCAGTGATTAAGCCTCTCTTGAAAAAGCCAAACCTTGACCCGGAAAATATAAAAAACTATCGGCCTATATCGAATCTTCCATTCCTCTCAAAAATTTTAGAAAAAGCTGTTGCGCAGCAACTCACTGCCTTTCTGAAGACAAACAATGTGTACGAAATGCTTCAGTCTGGTTTTAGACCCCATCATAGCACTGAGACTGCACTTGTGAAGGTGGTAAATGACCTTTTAATGGCGTCAGACCGAGGCTCTGCATCTGTCCTCGTGCTACTAGACCTTAGTGCTGCCTTTGACACCATCGATCACCACATTCTTTTGGAGAGACTGGAAACCCAAATTGGTCTACACGGACAAGTTCTGGCCTGGTTTAGATCTTACCTGTCGGAAAGATATCAGTTTGTCTCTGTGAATGGTCTGTCCTCCGACAAATCAACTGTACATTTCGGTGTTCCTCAAGGTTCCGTTTTAGGACCACTATTGTTTTCACTATATATTTTACCTCTTGGGGATGTTATTCGAAAACATAATGTTAACTTTCACTGCTATGCGGATGACACACAGCTGTACATTTCAATGAAACATGGTGAAGCCCCCAAAATTGCCCTCGCTAGAAGCCTGTGTTTCAGACATAAGGAAGTGGATGGCTGAAAACTTTTTACTTTTAAACTCGGACAAAACAGAGATGCTTGTTCTAGGTCCCAAGAAACAAAGAGATCTTCTGTTAAATCTGACAATTCATCTTGATGGTTGTAAAGTCGTCTCAAATAAAACTGTGAAGGACCTCGGCGTTACTCTTGACCCTGATCTCTCTTTTGACGAACATATCAAGACTGTTTCAAGGACAGCTTTTTTCCATCTACGTAACATTGCAAAAATCAGAAATTTTCTGTCCAAAAATGATGCAGAAAAATTAATCCATGCATTTGTTACTTCTAGGTTAGACTACTGCAATGCTCTATTTTCCGGCTACCCGGATAAAGCACTAAATAAACTTCAGTTAGTGCTAAATACGGCTGCTAGAATCCTGACTAGAACCAAGAAATTTGATCATATTACTCCAGTGCTAGCTTCCCTACACTGGCTTCCTGTTAAGGCAAGGGCTGATTTCAAGGTTTTACTGTTAACCTATAAAGCGTTACATGGGCTTGCTCCTACCTATCTTTCCGAGTTGGTCCTGCCGTACATACCAATACGTACGCTACGGTCACAAGACGCAGGCCTCCTAATTGTCCCTAGAATTTCTAAGCAAACAGCGGGAGGCAGGGCTTTCTCCTATAGATCTCCATTTTTATGGAACAGTCTGCCTACCCATGTGAGAGACGCAGACTCGGTCTCAACCTTTAAGTCTTTACTGAAGACTTATCTCTTCAGTAGGTCATATGATTGAGTGTAGTCTGGCCCAGGAGTGTGAAGGTGAACGGAAAGGCTCTGGAGCAACGAACAGCCCTTGCTGTCTCTGCCGGGCCGGTTCCCCTCTCCACTGGGGTTCTCTGCCTCTAACCCTGTTGCAGGGGCTGAGTCACTGGCTTGCTGGTGCTCTTTCATGCCGTCCCTGGGAGGGGTGCGTCACTTGAGTGGGTTGAGTTACTGACGTGATCTTCCTGTCTGGGTTGGCGCCCCCCTTGGTTTGTGCTGTGGTGGAGACCTCTGTGGGCTATACTCGGCCTTGTCTCAGGATTGTAAGTTGGTGGTTGAGGATATCCCTCTAGTGGTGCGGGGGGCTGTGCTTTGGCAGAGTGGGTGGGGTTATATCCTTCCTGTTTGGCCCTGTCCGGGGTTTCTTCGGATGGGGCCACAGTGTCTCCGGACCGCTCCTGTCTCAGCCTCCAGTATTTATGCTGCAGTAGTTTATGTGTCGGGGGGCTGGGGTTAGTTGGTTATACCTGAAGTACTTCTCCTGTCTTATCCAGTGTCCTGTGTGAATTTAAGTATGCTCTCTCTAATTCTCTCGTTCTCTCTTTCTCTCTGAGAACCTGAGCCCTAGGACCATACGTCAGGACTACCGGGCATGATGACACCTTGCTGTCCCCAGTCCGCCTGGCCTTGCTGCTATTCCAGTTTCAACTGTTCTGCCTGCGGTTACGAAACCCCTACCTGTCCCAGACCTGCTGTTTTCAACTCTTAATGATCGGCTATGAAAAGCCAACTGAGAGACCTGAGCACCTAGGACCATACGTCGGGACTACCGGCCGTGGTGACTCCTTGCTGTCCCCAGTCCGCCTGGCCTTGCTGCTATTCCAGTTTCAACTGTTCTGCCTGCGGTTATGGAACCCCTACCTGTCCCAGACCTGCTGTTTTCAACTCTTAATGATCGGCTATGAAAAGCCAACAGATTTATTCCTGATTATTATTTGACCATGCTTGTCACTTATGAACATTTTTGAACATCTTGGCATGGTTCTGTTATAATCTTCACCCGGCACAGCCAGAAGAGGACTGGCCACCCCTCATAGCCTGGTTCCTCTCTAGGTTTCTTCCTAGGTTTTCGCCTTTCTAGGGAGTTTTTCCTAGCCACCGTGCTTCTACACCTGCATTACTAGCTGTTTGGGGTTTTAGGCTGGGTTTCTGTACAGCACTTCGAGATATTAGCTGATGTAAGAAGGGCTATATAAAATAAAATTGATTGATTGATTGATAGTCCTCGGAGAGAACAGGGGCCATGTTCACTACCAGGACCAGCCCAAGCTGTGCCGTGTGGTGAGCATGGCCACCTAGCAGACGCCTTTGACAAGGTGGTCTGCATGAAGTGCCGGGAGGTGGGCCACCGCTACAAGGATTGCACGAACGGAAGGTCGTGCAACCTCTGTGGCGAGCGGTCCCACCTCATCTGCAGCTGCCCCTCCTCCTGGGCCAATAAGGTCAGGGCTGGCAGGATGGAGGCGGCGGCTGCGGACCGGGCTTCCGAGCGCCAGAAGGAGAAAGCGGCAGTTGCCAAGGGCAGGAAAAAACCCTCCTCTCCAAAACCGCCCTGCCCCAGATTGAGGCGACCCCTGAAGGAGAAAGGGCTGCGAAAGACAGCTCTGGAGAGATGGTGAGTGAGAGCTCCCCAAGTGGGTCAGACAGCATGAAAGAAACGACACTGTCAAGCGGAGAGGGTACAGGAGAGGGAGGGAGGGGGGTAGTGAACATGGAGCTTTTTGGCTGGCTGGCCTGCTAGCCTCCTAGCTTTTGTTAGTTTGTCTTGTTTGGGGTGCGTTTCCTCCTTTGTGCCCCTTCCCTTTTGTGTCTCGTGTAAATGTAACAAGCAGTATTGAGTGTTGGTTTGGCGCGGTTGGTGGGTTGGTTGACTGGATATCTAGCTGGCTGGTTAGCCGGCCATGCTGGTTTAGCTGGTTGGTCATTTCACCTTCCAGGCCTTGTTGGCAAGTTCATGTTATTTGCCCCACCCTTTTTTTTTTTGTCTTCAGCAATAGCGGTGTCATTGTTGATAGCTTAGTTGGGTGCTGTGCTAGATAGTTTGTCCTTGGCCTGTGTAAGCCCCCGCCCCGCTTCACTGGTGTTGGTTTGTAAAGGGAGTGGGCATCCATCATGTCAGCAGCAAAGGCTGGCAAGAGGAGACAACATGCTTTGCGCCCTCCTCTTGAAAGGGGGAAATGAGAATAAGTTCTCATTTGGAAATTTACCAGAAAAATCCTCCAGAAGGAGCGCAGTTTCAAACCTGCCCAGATTAACTGCATTTTAACCGCATTGACGTCAGCTTCTCTGGTGCCAGCATCCTGAGGGACTTCTGGGGGAATGCACTGAATACCCAGGTGTCCCTCACAGACATGTTTGAATTGACCAAGCTGACAGACAATAGCATTAAAACAATTGTCTGTATGTACCGTTACGTTCCACAGCAATAAAACCAAAAATGTTGCTCAACCAGAAGGAGGAACTAACAGTCACTGAACAACAACCAAAACAGGCAGGGGTTTAGGAGGGGTTCTGAAAGACACTCATGGGGTTGTCCACTGAAAGTTGACTAGCAACAACAAATAGAACCTTAGACACCCACCATGAACACCCACTAAGTTTGCCCGAAAGAGGCAAATGAAAGAAAAACCCACACCAAACCTAAAGATGAAGCAAACCAAAATCATGGCGCAAAACAAAATCAGATAAAGGATTGTTTGTCTAGAAATCAAAATATGGAGCTCCAACTAAAAGGGTGTTGACCCTCCACATATCTCAAAACAACTGAAGCACTGGGCCAGTCACTCTTAAATAGCACCTGGGCCAGCACAGGTGAAAGACCTTCCCAATAATGAGATGGCAACCAGCACAGGTGTAACACATACTGATTAACAAGGTGACAACAATCGGTGCGCCCTACGTGCTAACGAGCTATACCTGCTAAGGTCCAACCTCAAAACATAAATGGAAAAACCAAAGCCTGTAACACCTTACCCCTTAAGACAACAAATATATCCTATATTTTTGTTGGACAAGTTTGCTCACTAACAAACAGAAAACAACCTCCGTTGCACAACATAATCAATTTAAATCTGTCGCCTCTGCAATATAAATATGGTGACTACTGGCTGTCAACAATTAAATACAAGGCAAACCAGCCACCTCTTATTTATTTTTAAATGTATATATGCTTTGTTTTTCTTTGTATTATACTATATTTTCTACATTTGTGTAATTGTATATATACACACCAGTCAAAAGTTTGGACACACCTACTCATTCAAGGTTTTTCTTTATTTTTGCTATTTTCTACATTGTAGAATAATAGTGAAGACATCAAAACTATAAAACAACACATATGAAGTCATGTAGTAACCAAAACAAGTGTTAAACAAATCAATATATATATTTTAGATTCTTCAAAGTAGCCACCCTTTGCCTTGATGACAGCTTTGCACAGTCTTGGCATTCTCTCAACCAGCTTCACCTGGAATGATTTTCCAACAGTCTTGATGGAGTTTCCACATATGCTGAGCACTTGTTGGCTGCTTTTCCTTCACTCTGCGGTCCAACTCATCCCAAACCATCTCAATTGGGTTGAGGTCGGGTGATCTGATGCAGCTCTCATTCTTGGTCAAATAGCCCTTACACAGCCTGGAGGTGTGTTGGGTCTTTGTCCTGTTGAAAAACTAAATGATAGCCCCACTAAGCACAAACCAGATGGGATGAATTCTAAATAAATCACAGACAGTGTCATCAGCAAAGCACCCCCACACTATCACCCCTCCTCATCCATGCTTCATGGTGGGAACCACACCTAATCTGCGTCACAAAGACATGGTGGTTGGAACCAAAAATCTCAAATTTGGACTCATCAGACCAAAGGACAGATTTTCACCGGTCTAATGTCCATTTTTCGTGTTTCTTGGCCCAAGCAAGTCTCTTCTTCTTATTGGTGTCCTTAAGTAGTGGTTTCTTTGCAGCAATTCGACCATGAAGGCAGTCCCCTCTGAACAGTTGATGTTGAGATGTGTCTATTATTGAACTCTGAAGCATTTATTTGAGCTGCAATTTCTGAGCCTGATAACTCTAATGAACTTATCCTCTGCAGCAGAGGTAACTCTGGGTCTTCCTTTCATGTGGGGGTCATCATGAGAGCCCGTTTCATCATAGCGCTTGATGGTTTTTGCGACTGCACTTGAAGAAACTTTCAAAGTTCTTGACATTTTCCGGATTGACTTGACCTTCCGGATTGACTTGTCTTAAAGTAATGATGGACTGGTGTTTATCTTTGCTTATTTGAGCTGTTCTTGCCATAATATGGACTTGGTCTTTCACCAAATAGGGCTATCTTCTGTATACCACCCCTTCCTTGTCACAACCTAGAAGGTCAGCATCCTGGAGTCGCCTCTATACTGTTGACGTTGAGACTGGTGTTTTGCAGGTACTATTTAATGAAGCTGCCAGTTGAGGACCTGTGAGGCATCTGTTTCTCAAACTAGAGAATAATTTCATTTACACAACATGCCTACCACTTTGAAGATGCAAAATATTTTTTTATTGTGCAACAAACAAGAAATAAGACAAAAAAACAGAATTTGAGCGTGCATAACTATTCACCCCCCCAAAGTCAATACTTTGTAGAGCCACCTTTTGCAGCAATTACAGCTGCAAGTCTCTTGGAGTATGTCTCTATAAGCTTGGCACATCTAGCCACTGGGATTTTTGCCCATTCTTCAAGGCAAAACTGCTCCAGCTCCTCCTTCATTCCAATCCAAGATGGCGTAGCAGTGTTGTCGTGTATTCTGTTGTGTCCTCGTGTAAATAGCCTGTTTTTTAGTTTTTAGTATTTTTTTTTGAATATTTCTCTATCTCACTTTCCATCCTTTAACTAAATATACTTTCCTGCAACCAGCCTCACCCAATGTGGAACGTATTCTATTATTTCTTTATTTTTATCAAAAAACTAGCCAGCTAACTAGCTACTTGCTATTAGCCACCGATAGCGGTCTTCACCACTGTCCGTGGCCTGCACTACCTACCAGCCAGCTCTAGCCTGGATAATTATCGGCCAGTATGCACAGCGTGCTATCGATCCAGAGCATATCGGATTTTCTACCGGAATCACTGGACCTTAACACCGAATCATTGCAACTAACTAGCTGCAACCGAATGGCTGTTGTTGGCTAATCACCACTGTCCCGATGCACCAGTTAGCCTTGAGCTAGCCTCGAACCAGGCCCATCTCCCGGCTATCTACCTCTCTGTCAACTGGACAGGACCTCCTAGTGTCGACACGGATCCCGCTGATCCATCATGACTGGTCTGCTGACGTAATCGTCTGATGTGGTTTCAACAGGCTTCCCGTTGCGACGACCACGAAGATCCATCTACTAGCCCCGGCCCGCTAGCACGCGCAATCAACAGCCGTGCCTCCTGCTCGCCTGTGCTGTAGCAGCCTACGAACAGCTCCCGGACTTACCTATTGCTGTTCACTGGACCTTATGATCACTCAGCTACACAGTTGATGCCTGCTGGACTGTTCCTTTACACAGAACCCTATCCTGTTTATCTTTTTAGCTTCAGCCCAAACTTTCGTCGCCATTACCAGTTGTTGTCTTACCCTCTCGAATAACACCTGTGATTGCGTCATGCGCCTCTCCCAAGTCAATATACCTAGCCTATTGCTGTTTGGGCTAGTTCTAATTGTACTATTTCACTGTAGAGCCCCCAGTCCCGCTCAACCAGCCTCAGAGAGCTCCTTTGTCCCACCCCCCATACACGCGGAGACCGGCTCAATCGGTACCTCCAGTGATGCTACCTCTTTCATCGTTACCCAATGCTTAGGTGTACCTCCACTGTACTCATATCCTTCCATATCATTGTCTGTACATAATGCCCTGAATCTATTCTACAACGCCCGGAAATCTGCCCCTTTTATTCTCTGTACCCAACGCACTAGAAGACCAGTTCTTAAAGCCTTTAGCCGTATCCTTATTATATTCCTCCTCTGTTCATCTGGTGATGTAGAGGTTAACCCAGGCCCTGTAGCCCCCAGTATCACTCCTACTCCCCAGGCGCTATCATTTGTTGACTTCTTTAACCGTAAAAGCCTTGGATTCTTGCATGTCAACATCAAAAGCCTCCTCCCCAAGTTTGAGTTATTCACTACGTTAGCACACTCTGCCAACCCTGATGTTCTAGCAGTGTCTGAATCCTGGTTTAGGAAGGCCACCAAAAATTTAGAAATGTCCATCCCGATTTACAACATTTTCCGTCTAGATAGAACTGCCAAAGGGGGCGGAGTTGCAATCTAATGTAGAGAGAGCCTGCAGAGCTCTATCATACTATCCAGGTCTGTGCCCAAAGAGTTTGAGCTTCTACTTCTAAAAATACACCTTTCCAGAAATAAGTCTCTCACTTTTGCCGCTTGCTACAGACCCCCCTCTGCCCCCAGTTGTGCTCTGGACACCATATGTGAATTGCTTGCCCCCCATCTATCCTCAGAGTTTGTACTGTTTGGTGACCTAAACTGGGATGTGCTTAACACCCTGGCCGTCCTACAATCTAAACTAGATGCCCTCAAGCTCAAACAAATTATCAAGGAACCTACCAGGTACAACCCTAAATCCGTAAACATGGGCATCCTCATAGATATCATCCTGACTAACTTACCCTCTAAATACACCTCACTGTCTTTAACCAGGATCTCAGCGATCACTGCCTCATTGCCTGCCTCCTTAATGGGTCCGCGGTCAAACGACCACCCCTCATCACTGTCAAACGCTCTCTAATACACTTCAGCGAGCAGGCCTTTGTAATTGACCTGGCCCGGGTATCCTGGATGGATATTGACCTCATTCCGTCAGTAGAGGATGCCTGGATGTTCTTCAAAAGTGCTTTCCTCTCTATCTTCAATAAGCATGCCCCATTCAAAAAATTCAGAACTAAGAACAGATATAGCCCCTGGTTCACCCAGACTTGACTGCCCTTGACCAGCACAAAAACATCCTGTGGCATTCTGCATTAGCATCGACCAGTCCCCGCAATATGTAAATTTTCAGGGAAGTCAGGAACCAATATACACAATCAGTCTATATACTGAGATCATGTGACACTTAGATTGCACGCCTTTATTTAACTAATTATGTGACTTCTGAAGGTAATTGGTTGCACCAGATCTTATTTAGGGGCTTCATAGCAAAGGGAGTGAATACATATGCACGCACCACTTTTCCGTTATTTTTTAAAATTTCACTTCACCAATTTGGACTATTTTGTGTATGTCCATTACATGAAATCCAAATAAAAATCAATTTAAATTACAGGTTGTAATGCAACAAAATAGGAAAAACGCCAAGGGGGGATGAATACCTTTGCAAGGCACTGTATATATATATTTTTTGTTATGTTTTTGTTTTCATAGTTGCCTAAAACGCTGAAGTTTTCAAAAATTCACATACTTCTCTATAACTCTCCTCCCCCTGGAACGAGTGCAACCAAAACAATACTCATCTCCTACATGGTAAACTTTCAGTGAGAATAAATTGTGAGCCAGGGCAACACACTGGCTAAACGCAAAACGTATTGACTGCCCACCCTTGAAATACAAATCAGCAACCAAGTTGTCCTTACCACAGTCATGTCGGCTTTCAAGTGGAAACTCCTGTAATATCCGTAGTGATTTTCCTCAGTGGAATGGCCTCAACGAATCGAGTGGCAGTGCACATGATGGTAAGATAAACTGGTTACCACTCTTTGCTTTGGGCAAAGGACCAACACAAGGCAAAGGACCAACACAATCCACCAGAACACTGCTAAAAGGTTTGTCAAAAGCAGGAATGGCTGCAAAGGTGCAACCGGTACAGCTTGGTTCGGTTTACCTGTCCCCTGGCGAATGCGATAGGAATTAAGACAGTAAGACACAACATCCGGTTTCAGACCAGACCAGAAGTTACGCAAGATACGGTCATACGTCTTGTTGACCTCAAGATGGCCTGCCATACTACCATCGTGAACCAACCTCAGTATCTCATTGAAACATAACTGGAATGACAATTTGAAATACACTGGGCCAATTGTCCTGCCCAGAAGTGGCGCGAGAATGCCATTTCCTCATTAGAACCCAATCTCTGTCAATGTGTCCCACATAAAACTTCAAACTCCTCCTCCGGACGTATCTCAGCAAAAAGAGGGGAGAGGGAAACATCTTTACTCTGTTCAGCAATCAGCTGCTTCCTAGACATTGAAGTGTCAACTGTAGGGACCCTCTCTTCCTTCAGCGGTCCTACAAACTTCCTCACCTTTGTGGTTATCAACTCAGAAAGTTTTGTGGAATCAGGATCACCCATAAACGTCTCAGACAGATCGACCATGGTGGGATCGCTGACATCCTCAACACTAGACTTGCTCCCAGCAACTTTCTTAGACGTGTAATGGCACACGCTGGGACACTCTAGGGTACTTTCTGATAACCCATCAGGTTCCTCTACTCTGCGTTCCTTACAAATGACAGGATTTGGCACGACCTTTCCTCCAGCCAAATTGTTTCCCAAAATGAATGACACCCCCTTCACCGGCAGGCTAGGCCTCACTCCAATGACAACTGAACCAGAAATAAGATCGGACTTGAGTTCCACATTATACAAAGGAACTTCCATGCAACCCTTCTCCACACCTTGTACTAACACACTGTATTCAGTTGCTGAAGTGTCAGAAAAAGGCAAAACACTCCAAAATGAAGGATGGCCTGCCCTAGTGTCTTGCAATATCTTCACCGGCTGCTTAACAGCATCACCACTCTGCAGAGACACAAACCCGTCTGAAACAAAGGGTTCGTACACATCTGATCCAAAATCTTGTTAAGGAGATACACCAGTCCCAACCAGAGACTTATTGGGCTGGAGTGCTCCCACAAGAAGAAACAGCTTTTTCTCTCATTTTTCTGTTTCAACTTAGGACACAGAGACAATGTGTCCATTCTCACCGCAGTATTGACAAACTGCCAGAGATGATTGATTTTTGCGTAGGGATAACTACTGGGTACTTTGTTTGTAAAGGTAATGTTATGTGTCAACACAAACTCATCTGCAAGAACTGCAGCTTTCTTCAGAGTGAGATCCTTGTGCTCAAAAATGTAAAATGTAAATGTAATCTTTTCGGGAAGGCAATTCTTGAACTTTTCGAGAAGTAGTAGAGTCTTTAAATCCTCACGGTCGTTGACCTCTTGAGAACCACAACACCAATCAAAAAGACATGCTTGTTTCCTTGCGAACTCAACATGGCTTTGTGATTCTTTCTTTCGTAAGTTACGGAACTGTTGTCCGTATGCCTCTGGGACAAACTCGTAAGCCCAAAGGATAGCAGCTTTAACAGTGTCATAGTCTGGACTCTAGTCAAGAGATAAAGCGGTGTACACTTTGAGCTTTTCCCACAAGAACACTTTGTAGGAGCAGTGACCAAATATATCACAACCATTTTAGGGATGTGGTAATTCACTCAAACAGAGTAAAATATACTTCCACCTCCTTTTCGTTGAAAGGCAATACTAGTCGGCTGTTCCTACCAAGATCAAACTCTGTTGAGGGTGCAGGATGGCCTGACTGGATTCCAAGTGCTTCCAGATCTATCTCTTGTAATCAAAGGGCATGCCCACATTCCTGTTCCCTTTCCTTGTGCTCAAGCTCTAAGCCTGTGTTTATGCAACTTTCAAAATGTTTCCCCCAATCTTATAACCCCTCTGGGTGGATGTCAGTGACAGAAACCCTACCACTAAGTATATTTTGAACACTCAAATATCGGGGCACAGCAGAGCTTCTATTAGAGTGACTATCATAGGAAACATAAACCCGGCCGAGCCCCCATTTTGAAATTCAAAAATGTCACTCAAACAGAAGGAGGAACTAACAAAGAGTCACTGACCAACAACCAAAATGAAACAGGCAGGGTTTTAGGAGGGGTTCTGAAAGACACTCATGGGGGTGTCCACTGAACGTTGACTAGCAACAACAACTGGAACCTAAAAGACACCCACCATGAGCGCCCACTAAATTTGCCCAAGAAGAGGCACCTGGCAGACACCTGTGAGAAAGTGGTCTGCATGAAATGCCGGGAGGTGGGACAACGCTACGAGGAGTGGAACAAATGGAAGGGCGTACAACCTCTGTAGAGAGCTGTCCCACCTCATCCACGGCTACCCCTCCTCCTGGGCCAAGAAGTACAGGGCTGGCAGGACGGAGGCGGCGGTCGTTTTGTATTTATTATGGATCCCCATTAGCTGCTGCCTTGGCAGCATCTACTCTTCCAGCAAAATTAAGGCAGTTATACATTTTAAAAACATTACAATGCATTCATAACAGATTTCACAACATATTAAGTGTGTGCCCTCAGGCCTCTACTCTACTACCACATATCTATAACATAAAATCCATGTCTACATGCGTGTATAGTGCGTATGTTATCGTATTTTTATCTGTATTTTAAATCAAATTTTACTACTGGCATGAGTTATTTGATGTGGAATAGAGTAAAATGTAGTCATGGCTCTATGTAGTACTGTGCGCCTCCCATAGTCTGCTCTGGACTTGGGGACTGTGAAGAGACCTCTGGTGGCATGTCTTGTTGGGTATGCATGGGTGTCCGAGCTGTGTGCCAGTTGTTCAAACAGACAGTTCGGTGCATTCAACATATCAATACTTCTCACAAATACAAGTAGTGATGAAGTAAATCTCTCCTCCACTTTGAGCCAGGAGAGATTGACATGCATATTATTAATGTTTGCTCTCTGTGTACATCCAAGGGCCAGCCGTGCTGCCCTGTTCTGAGCCAAATGCAATTTTCCTAAGTCCGTCTTTGTGGCATCTGACCACGCGACTGAACAGTAGTCCAGGTGCGACAAAACTAGGGCCTGTAGGAACTGCCTTGTTGCTAGTGCTGTTAGACAGACTTCTCCCCATCCTATCTACTGTTGTATCAATATGTTTTGACCATGACAGTTTACAATCCAGGGTTACTCCAAGCAGTTCAGTCTCCTCAACTTGCTCAATTTCCACATTATTCAATACAATATTTCGTTGAGGTTTAGGGTTTAGTGAATGATTTGTCCCAAATACAATGATTTTAGTTTTTGAAATATTTAGGAGTAATTTATTCCTTGCCACCCATTCTGTAACTAACTGCAGCTCTTTGTTAGGTGTTGCTGTCATTTCAGTTACTGTAGTAGCTGACGTGAAGAGTGTTGAGTCATCCGCATACGTAGAAACACCGGCTTTACTCAAAGCCAATGGCATGTCGTTAGTAAAGATTTGTCACGACTTCCGCCGAGGCTGCCTCCCCTCCTTGTTCGTGCAGGTTTCGGCGTTCGTCGTCACCGGCTTACTAGATACTGCCGATCCCATTCTCATCACTCCACTTGTCATGTCTTGTCTTGTCAATCACACACATCTGGTGCTCATTCCCCTAGTTAGTATGTGTATAAGTGTTCCCTCTGTTCCCCTTGTCTTTGTGAGTGATTGTTTATTGTGAGAGCGAGTAGCTTGGTTGAGCTACTCTTCTATTTGTATTTACCAAGGTGGAATATTTTCCCTTGTTATAGTTTTGTTTTTTGTTTATATAAATAGATTAAACTCTGGACTTCGTTGTTTTACCTCCTGCGCCTGACTCCTTTATTCACACCTCATCACAGAATCACTCACCAGCTGAATGGAGTCAGCAGGAGAAGACCGCATGCCTGGAGTTGTGGCAAGGGTCCAGGAGCATTCGTAGATGCTGGCCAGCTTGGGGGAAGCGATGGATCGGGTTCTTCTGGTAGTAGAATGACTGGAGAGGAGAGGACCCAATCTATCGAGACCAGCTGGTCAACCGGATCCAGCCACCTACACCCCAGCCCCTGTAGAGATCCAGATATCCCGGCCACCGGCGTTTGATGGGACGGCAGCGCGATGTAAGGGATTTATGCTCCAACTCAAGCTGTATTTCTCCAGCATCAGGCCGGCGCCACTGGAGCGGGAGAAGGTATCCGTCCTCGTTTCCTGCCTTTGTGGGAGAGCCCTGGAGTGGGCCAACGCGTTGTGGAACGAGAGAGGTGCCGCGTTGGAGGACAACGGGGAGTTTGCTCGCCTCTTTCGGGACATTTTTTATCACCTGCCTGAGGGTCGAGAGGCGGGCAAATTACTGGTCCATCTGAGGCAGGGGACAAGGACCACACAGGACTACGCGCTGGAGTTCCGGACGCTGGCAGCGGGGTCCGGGTGGAACGAGCGGGCCCTGATCAACCATTTCCGGTGCCACCTAAGGGAGGACGTCTGATGGGAGCTAGCCTGCCGTGATGCCATGCTATCGTTTTCCCAACTGATGGACATGGCCATCCGGCTGGACAACCTGCTAGCAGCCAGAGGACGTCCTGGTAGGGGTCTGCCCGTTCCCACTCCGGACGACTCTGACCCCGAGCAGATGGAGCTGGGGGGAGCCACCTGTCGAGAGAGCGCAGGAAGACAGCGACAGGGCCACACTGGTGGCACGAAGGGACAATCCACCTCACATTGCAGTCAACGTTCTTTTGGGTCTGGAGGCGGTAGGCAGGGCACTCAAGCATCACCCCAGGTAACGAACACCCAAACTTGTTCAGAGCCCTTTGCAGCGCACTGTACCCTATCTCCTTTCCCGATCACCTGGTAGTTTCCCAGTGTAAGGCGCTAGTCAATTTAGGCGCAGCTGGGAACTTTATGGACAGGGCATTTGCACGCCGTCAAGGCATTTCATTGGTTCCCCTATCCATTCCACTCCCCATCAGAGCACTTGATAGTCGACCATTAGGGTCCGGGTTGGTTAAGGAGGTTACTGTACCAGTCACCATGATTACACAGGAGACGCATGTTGAGCAGATCACTTTTTTGATTATTGAGTCTCCTGCTTAACCTGTAGTCTTAGGTATTCTGTGGTTAGCCCTTCACAACCCCAATTTTTTATGGCCGCAGAGGGTTTTTACGGGGTGGTCGCGTGAGTGTCCGGGTAGGTGTCTAGGTGTTTCCGTTGGTGCGACCACGGGGGAAAGTCCAGACGGTACTCCCACCATGCGCATTCTCCCCGAATACCATGATCTGGCACTCGCGTCTTCCAAGACGCAAGCGACTAAATTACATCGGGAGGGGGATTACGCGATAAACCTTCGGGTAGACGCTATACCTCCCAGGAGTCATGTGTATCCCCTGTCGCAGGCTGAAACGGAGGCTATGGAAACATACGTCACAGAGTCCCTGCGCCAGGGGTATATACGTCCCTCCACTTCACCTGCTTCCTCGAGTTTCTTCTTTGTGAAGAAGAAAGATGGCGGTTTACGCCCGTGCATTGATTATCGACCACTGAATAAGGTGACGGTACGATTTAGTTATCCTCTTCCCCTCATTCCTTCAGTGATTGAGTCAATGCATGGGGCCCGTTTTTTCACCAAATTAGACCTCAGGAGTGCCTACAACCTGGTGCGTATTTGGGAAGGGGATGAGTGGAAAACAGCATTCAGCACAACCTTGGGGCATTATGAATACCTGGTGATGCCCTACGGTTTGATGAATGCTCCATCCGTTTTCCAGTCCTTTGTGAATTAGGTGTTTCGGGACATGCTTGGTCGCGGTGTGGTGGTCTACATCGATGACATCCTGGTGTATTCCTCTACGCGTGCCGAGCATGTGTCCCTGGTTCGCAAAGTACTGGTACAACTGCTGGAAAATGAAGTGTGAGTTTTTACAGCAGTCAATCTCCTTCCTCGGATACCGCATTACTACCACAGGTGTGGAGATGGAGGGAGATTGCATTTCAGCCGTGCGTAATTGGCCGACTCCAACCACGGTGAAGGAGATGCAGCGCTTCCTTGGCTTTGCCAACTACTATCAGAGGTTTATTCGGGGCTTTGGCAAGGTCGCAGCTCCCATTACCTCCTTGTTGAAGGGTGGGCCGTCCCGGCTCCATTGGTCTGCTGAGGCTGATTTGGCCTTCAGTAGATTGCGGGATCTGTTCACCTCCGCCCCGGTACTGGCTCACCCCGATCCATCACTACCGTTCATATTGGAGGTGGATGCGTCCGAGGTGGGGTACACGGGTGGGGTACATGTCAATAAGCAATTTGGGATTATAAAATCCCATTATATTCGTGTTCGGGCCCCACGGCGGATTGTTCCTAGACTCAAGTGTTTAAACACACTTGGGGACGGGGATATGAGACCGGGTGAGACTGGACATCCAGATGGGGAGTAAAGAGAAACAAAGACATCACCAATTATCAATTGGAGATAGTAGTAGTGTGACTGACTTAAGTTCGGAAGCACAGGAGAGAATTCTGAACCTTACAGCCCCTGTAACTGATGTGTGGTGGGCGTGTGCCAGTAAAGGCAGTATAAGGCAGAGAATACCAAAAGGGTGGCTAGGTACGTGCGCCCTGGTTCTACTGATTCAGCTAGTTATAATTAGTCACCAGGAACCAAGGAAAGGGTTAAACAGACGTAGGAGGAGTTTTAACAAGAAGGGGAATAGCCCTATTTAGATGGAGGCAATTGGGATACCAAGGGGGGTACCGGATGAATACAAAGCTATGAAACAAGTAGGGGAAGGCTTTACTACAACGTTCTTCTGGTGGGTGACAATAAACAAAGACGTGGATTGGATTAATGATATCTATTACAACCAACAACGATTTATTGGCCAGACTAGGTGTTGAGACTTCTAGCTCACTCAGGAAAAGAAAAAAGAGAAAATAATAATATATATATATATAAATAGATAAAAGAGAAGCAAATGGGTCTGATGTGTTCAATTAAATGGGGAATGAGTGATTTCTTTAAGTTTCTTAGATGCTCGGATATGTTATGTTATGTGCGCATGCGCAGCTTCACTAGAGACTTAAATTATGGCACCTGGTAATCATTTCACGACAGACAATCATCAGGAGCACACAGCCCGTTGGTATGTAACTGCGAACTACTCACAGTCTAGTATTAATGTTTAAGTCACTTATATGTTTGAGCACTGAACGTTTACCTCACTGTGTCGGTGTTAGTTGGCAGAGAGTAACTTGTGGCTCGCTGGGTGCGGTAGCTCAGCGACCCAGATGCTGTATAGCATTAGGCTATCATTATCAGCCATTTGCGTTGTGCTGATTGTTCAGAGCACTCTGCTGGTTTCTGGTGGCGATGGTGATAGCGGTGGTTTGGTTCGGTGATCCATGGTGGAGCGCCGCGTTGTGTTGCGTTTGTGCATGGGTGGGTCCTTTGGACAAGGCATGTGGTGGCATGGGTTCTGTGTCCTGTGGCAGCATCCGTGGCAACGGCGGAGTCGCTGTGCGCATGCTCCTCTGGCGCTAGGCATTCTGGGTGATGTAGTCAATGCTGTTTTAAGCCTGATTAGCCACATTTTTTGATGGTGTTGTAGGCTTATTTGATTTTCATTATTTACATTATTATTATATTATATTATTTGAATAATATTTACATTATATATTTGAATAATATATTGTCATTATTTGTTTGTTGTAATTCAGGTTTATGACCTGTGGTCATATGATTTAAAATAAAATTAAGGACAAAACACGAGTCATGACATTGTGTGCTTCCTGGTGAGCCTTTTCGGAGGGCTAAACACGAAAGATCCGAACAGTCATAAACCATGGTTCTCCTTTTACATGGATAATGCAAGGACTAGAACATTCGTCATGAGACTAACTTCTGATAAGCTAACAGTCCACCCATAAAGCTGTCTGCTCATCTGCTGACTTACTAGGCAAATCATTAATGAGTGAAAGCCAAGAAGAGGATAGAGTCTACAGTTAAAGGACTACTTAAAACCCAGTTGGCGGAAAACACTTGAACTTGAGTTAAACGCTAGAAAAGTTGGCAAGATGGCAGCATCAGAGGAGGAGCTGGAGAGGCTAAAACAGAAGCGGTCAGCAGCCCAGACTGCATTCACTAGAAGAGCCAATTACCTCGCCTCCAGAGCTAGTGCACTGGGGGAAAGTGAAATGAGAAGTGAGTGGAGGAACTTTAAAGTGGATCACTCCAGAGTCAGAGATGCAGGGTTTGAGTATGCCACGGCCCTGAGAGAAGTGGACGACGATGAAGTCAAAAAGAAGGCGGAAAACATTGACGGAAAAACTGCAGAATGTGTCTGTAAGTTTGATGAAACTGAACAAATCATCCTGATCAACTTCTGGACAAGGTTCGCTGAGGCGGAAATTACCACCCTCACTGAAGAGGCTGGATCAGCCATGGACCAGGCCGAGGCAACCGATCACCACCATATGACCAGGAGGGAATGTGAATTGATTCATAGGAACCTGGAACGGGAGGTCTACAACTTAAAACAAGGATTGGATGAGTGGAAAGATTTGATCCCTCGGTCCAAGGCCACAGAGTCAAAGGACCAGATCCGGAAGTTGAAGAAAAGGCGTGAAAAACTGTGGGATGAGTGGGCATGGAAAGGCGGTTCTCAATCTGACAACGAAGAGAAACTGGGAAGAGAACCAATTGTGGAGCAGGAGGAGCCAGTTGGGGCTAACAACTACAGGCCCCAGATCAGCCTAGAACGTGCACGCTTGCCCATGTTTGCTGGTAATATGAGGGATTACTACCGCTGGAAAGCTGAATGGGAGGACTTGCAACGTCTGGGAAACCCTCATGGATTGGAAAATGTGAGGAAATTCCATCTCCTGGGAAGCCTAGATGGAAAAAGTCAAGAGGGACCTCATATTGTCCAGCTGTGGATCCGCCAACGACGTGTTCAGGCTCCTGGACAACAAGTACGGAAATAAGCCGAAAATAGTGCTGCTGATTGCACAAGAAGTGCAAGGACTTTTCCCCATTAAAGGAAACCATCCGAGGAAGACAATCGAACTGATTCAAGCCGTGGAGAGAGCTCTTCGTGACCTACAAGTCTTAGGGGAGGAAGATGCTGTAAAGAACCGAGTGGTTGTGCAGTCGATTGAAAGTAAGCTTCCTGACTCCCTGAAAGAAAAGTGGATAACACACAAAAATGACCCTGGAAGCGGGTTTTCACCACGCAACCACTTCGACTGTCTACTGCAATACTTGAAAAAGCAGGAGGACATTCTCGAGGAGCTAGACCAGCTACAGCCTAGCCCGGCGGACAATACTGAGAGGTCAAGCGAAAAGAAAAAAGAAAGGAGGGCATTCACCAGAGCCACATCAGGAAACACCCTAAAGGGCTCTCAACCAAGCTCATGCATCACATGTGGAGACAACGAGCACGGAGGTAGGCTGTTCGCCTGCAAGGTCTTCAAGAAGCTCAATCTGACAGGCAAGAAGGCTCAGCTTAGGAGAGCAGGAGCATGCTTTAAGTGCTTGCGCCTTCATGGTGACGATGGCGGCTGCACACAAAAGTATCTATGCTCAAAGGATGACTGTCAGAAAGAGGGCTCTTCAGACCACAATTACTTGCTCTGTCCAAAGCCACAGATCAAGAAGAAAGAGGAAAAGAGTGGAGAGCAGAGCGAGGCAAAATTGGGGAAAAGGGGGCTTGGACTAACCAACAAACAGGAGGAGCTCTTTGCCAAACTTTCTCCAGAGCTGCGAGCAGAGTTCAAAGAAGCCTTTTCAAATAAGATCACGACAAAAGTGTGTGCTAGCACTGGTTGTGAGCCAAAAGAGTGCCCTGTCATTATGATGGTGTTGGATGTGACAACAAATTCTGGCCAGCTAGTCGGTACGTTGATTGATCTCGCTTCAGATACTAATTATATCTCTAATAAAGCAGCAGAGCGTCTTAAGCTAAATGGTGAGAACATTAAGTTGATTGTCCAAGGTGTTGGAGGGATGGAGAAAACCATTACTACCAAGAAGTATACCCTGAGGCTGAGAGTAAAAACTCCCAAAGGTACAATAGCAGAGCACAAACTCCTTTGTTATGGCTTGGAAGATGTTGCGAAGGTGAACCAGGCTGTCACGCCACAGCAACTGCAGAAGTTCTTTCCAAATGTTCCACTCAAGGACTTGGTCCGGCCCGAAAAGATCAACCTGTTGATTAGCCACAGGGAGGGTCGCCTGGTCCCACAGCCAGTCAGAGTAGTTGGAGACCTCGTCCTCTGGGATGGCCCCCTTGGGAAGACTGTTGGTGGAACGCATCCTGACCTCTTTGAAGTGATAGACCTAGCAGTGCACAGGCCTGAAACACATTTCGCTAGGTCAATGAGAACAGCTTCAAGGGCGTACAAAGAGATTCTCGTGAAGACGGAAGGACCCAATGGAGTTTCGGTGGAAGGAGAAGACGCAATCCTCCGAAACACTGCAACTACCAACAAAGACGTTTTTGAATGGTTCAAGTGGGACAGTATTGGCGCTGCCTGTGACCCTCAGTGTGGTGGCTGCAGATGTGGTAGGTGCCCCCCTGGAGGCAAGGAAATGACCCTAGGAGAGGAAAGAGACTTGGAGAAAATAAAGGAATGTCTCACCTACGTGCAAGCTGACAAGCACAGCGAATCCCCTCACTGGGACGCAGCTTACCCGTGGAAAGGAGACCCCGCAACGCTGCCTGACAATCGACGTGCAGTGGAAGCGACCTTTTTAAACACTGAGAAACGACTGGAGAGGGAGCCGGAATGGAAGGCTGCGTACAGAGAGCAAATCCACGATATGGTCTCAAGAGGGGCTGCCGTTAAAGTCACCCAAGAGGAAATCGATAGCTGGAAGGGACCTAAGTGGTATATCAGTCATTTAGTTGCTCCTAATCCTCACTCAACCACTACCCCTTTAAGAATCGTCTGGAACAGTAGCCAAGAATTCATGGGAATAAGTTTAAATGACCTACTGTACAAGGGTCCTGATGTTCTAAATCAGATAAGGGGCGTGCTTCTGAGATTCAGGACTGGGTTGTATGCTGCCCTGGGCGATGTGAAAAAAATGTACAACTCTGTCTGGCTAGAAGACAAAGAAGTACACCTCCATCGATTCCTCTGGAGAGACAATCCTGAGGAGGTGATCGAAGTCTTTGCTGTCGTCAGGGTCAACATTGGCGATAAACCTGCTGGTTGTATCGCCCAGGTGGCAATGAGAGAAACAGCCAACCTGCCTCAGTTTGCAGCCATGGTTGAGGAGCGCAGAGTTGTGGTAGAAGATAGTTATGTGGATGACATCTTGACGTCCCACAATGACTTGCGGATACTGGAGAAAATCACCAAAGGAGTGGAAAATATCTTAAAGGCTGGAGGCTTCTCCCTTAAGCCATGGGTCTTACAGTGGGGAAAAAAAGTATTTAGTCAGCCACCAAATGTGCAAGTTCTCCCACTTAAAAAGATGACAGAGGCCTGTAATTTTCATCATAGGTACACGTCAACTATGACAGACAAAATGAGGGAAAAAAATCCAGAAAATCACATTGTAGGATTTTGTATGAATTTATTTGCAAATTATGGTGGAAAATAAGTATTTGGTCAATAACAAAAGTTTCTCAATACTTTGTTATATACCCTTTGTTGGCAATGACACAGGTCAAACGTTTTCTATAAGGCTTCAAAAGGTTTTCACACTGTTGCTGGTATTTTGGCCCATTCCTCCATGCAGATCTCCTCTAGAGCAGTGATGTTTTGGGGCTGTCGCTGGGCAACACGGACTTTCAACTCCCTCCAAAGATTTTCTATGGGGTTGAGATCTGGAGACTGGCTAGGCCACTCCAGGACCTTGAAATGCTTCTTACGAAGCCACTCCTTCGTTGCCCGGGCGGTGTGTTTGGGATCATTGTCATGCTGAAAGCCCAGCCACGTTTCATCTTCAATGCCCTTGCTGATGGAAGGAGGTTTTCACTCAAAATCTCACGATACATGGCCCCATTCATTCTTTCCTTTACACGGATCAGTCGTCCTGGTCCCTTTGCAGAAAAACAGCCCCAAAGCATGATGTTTCCACCCCCATGCTTCACAGTAGGTATGGTGTTCTTTGGATGCAACTCAGCATTATTTGTCCTCCAAACACGACGAGTTGAGTTTTTACCAAAAAGTTCTATTTTGGTTTCATTTGACCATATTCATTCTCCCAATCCTCTTCTGGATCATCCAAATGCACTCTAGCAAACTTCAGACGGGCCTGGACATGTACTGGCTTAAGCAGGGGGACACGTCTGGCACTGCAGGATTTGAGTCCCTGGCGGCGTAGTGTGTTACTGATGGTAGACTTTGTTACTTTGGTCCCAGCTCTCTGCAGGTCATTCACTAGGTCCCCCCGTGTGGTTCTGGGATTTTTGCTCACCGTTCTTGTGATCATTTTGACCCCACAGGGTGAGATCTTGCGTGGAGCCCCAGATCGAGGGAGATTATCAGTGTCTTCCATTTCCTAATAATTGCTCCCACAGTTGATTTCTTCAAACCAAGCTGCTTACCTATTGCAGATTCAGTCTTCCCAGCCTGGTGCAGGTCTACAATTTTGTTTCTGGTGTCCTTTGACAGCTCTTTGGTCTTGGCCATAGTGGAGTTTGGAGTGTGACTGTTTGAGGTTGTGGACAGGTGTCTTTTATACTGATAACAAGTTCAAAGAGGTGCCATTAATACAGGTAACGAGTGGAGGACAGAGGCGCCTCTTAAAGAAGAAGTTACAGGTCTGTGAGAGCCAGAAATCTTGCTTGTTTGTAGGTGACCAAATACTTATTTTCCACCATAATTTGCAAATAAATTCATTAAAAATCCTACAATGTGATTTTCTGGAATTCTTTTTCTCCATTTGTCTGTCATAGTTGACGTGTACCTATGATGAAAATTACAGGCCTCTCTCATCTTTTTAAGTGGGAGAACTTGCACAATTGGTGGCTGACTAAATACTTTTTTTCCCCACTGTATCAGGCCAAAGTGGGAGGTCCGCAACCACAACTGATGCCAGTATCAGTAAGACAACTGTGAGTGTGCCCAAAACGCTTGTGTTACCCAACCAGATGCGGGACGAAGAAAGCAAAGCACTTGGAGTCGGCTATGAACCAGAGACTGACAAACTTCGTGTGATGACCTCCGTAAATTTCTCAAAGAAGAGAGGAAAGATGAGGACAGGAGTCGATTTGCGCGAAGAGGAAGTCAGAGGTAAAACTCCAAACCCATTGACCCGTCGGATGCTGCTAAGCCAGATCGCTGGATTCTACGACCCCATTGGTCTTGCCACACCCGCAAAGCAGAAAGGGGTGATGCTTGTGAGAGAAGCTTACCAAGAAGCGAGTATAAGCAGTCCAGTTAAGGACACTTGGGATGACCCACTCTCACCAAAACTACGGGAGGCTTCCATAAGACTCCTCGAAGAATATGTGAGACTTGCCCAGATCAGGTTCGAAAGAAGCCTCACACCAACCGGAACCATAGGCCATCCAATGGGAGTCACGTTTTCAGATGGGAGTGAGGCTTCCTACGGTGTGGTGCTCGATCTCCGTTGGAAGACGCAGAATGGGGTCGTGGTGAGGCTGGTTGAGTCAAAAGCAAAGCTTACCCCTCTCAACCAGAAAGGAGACGTGATTAAAGCAGAGGTATGTGGTGCTGTCTTTTCGATCCGCCTGAGAAAATACCTTGTAAAGCACTGCCGCATCAAGGTCGCATGCTGGGTCCACTTCTTGGATAGCCAAACAATCCTGGGAGCAATTCACAAGGATAGCTATGGCTACCAAACTTTCTTTGCTAACCGCATCGGAGAAATCCACAAGGCTGGACCAGTGGAAGACTGGAGGTGGATTGAAGGCAACCTGAACATAGCAGACATCATCACAAGGGGAGCAACTCCTGAGGAACTCGATGAAGGGTCAGAGTGGCAACAAGGCCCAGAGTTCCTGAGTTGGCCTGAGGCTGAGTGGCCTGTGAAAACGGCCAGTGAGATAGTGACCAGCGTGGCTGATGACGTTAAAAGGTTGCAGAGAAGAGCATTCTCAGCTGTAGTCACCAGGTCTCAGGCAGAGAAATTCTCAGGCCCCAGCAATACTGATGTTGGGGCAAACTTGCAAGACTCCGCACCGCAACCGCAGATGAAAGACCAAGGTCCAACTCCAGCAGTAGAGAGGCCAACGAGGAAGCCCTGGGGTGTAGCTCTAGTGCACCTTGTTGGGCCCGAACGATTCAGTAGCTTGTCTAAATTGTGTGGAACAATCGCCTGGGTTCGAAGGGCTGCAGAATCCTGGCTGAGGACAAGCTACCAAGCCTCGAGCTCAGCAAAGTGGGAGGTGAGGGGCCCCAGGCTGTCTGTGGGAGAGAGAACGGCGGCTTTCCAAGACCTAGCCCTTGCGGCCCAAGACGGCGTGAACTTTCAGGATACGACCTTAAACCGCCTTGTTGTGATTAAAGATGACAACAATGGACTCTTACTTTGTGGTGGTAGAGTCCAGTCTTGGAATGAAGACGGAACCGCTGTACCTTTAATCCCGTTCCGGTCGTGGTTGGGGGCCTTGCTTGCGAGGGAAGCTCACGAAGCGAATCATGAAGGGGTGGCTGCCACACTGCTGCACACTAAAAGAAAGGCCTGGGTTATGCAAGGTCGGAGGACAGTGAAGAAGGTGGTTAACAGGTGCATCACTTGCAAGAAGCAAAGAGCCCGGCTGTGCCAGCAAGAGATGAGCGCTCTTCCTCAGGAACGTACCAGTAGAGCGAACCCATTCGAGTATACTACACTAGACCTCTTTGGACCCTTTGAAGTGAGGGACGCTGTTAAGAAAAGAACCAAGAAAAAGGTCTGGGGAGTCGTGTATTGTTGCATGACTTCCAGAGCCGTCCATGCTGATCTCGTCAACGACCAGTCTTCTGAGAGCTTTCTTCAGGCCTACTCCCGGTTCACTGCTCTGAGGGGGCATCCCAAAAAGCTATGGTCAGACAGAGGCACAAACTTCGTGGGCGCCAGGCCTGCTCTGAGGGAGCTACACAAGCACCTGGCCTGTTTGCAGAAGGCATCCGTTGAAGACAAGGCTGCCAGAAATAGTACAGAGTGGCAATGGGACTTTCATCCTGCAGACTCGCCACACAGGAATGGAGCAGCAGAGGCAGCTGTCAAGCTCCTTAAAAGAGCTCTTAACAGTCTTGGCGGAACAACTGGCTGCTACACCTGGGGGGAGTTCCAGACCCTTCTCTACTCTGCAGCCAACTTGACTAATGAGCAACCCATCGACGCCAGGGCACAGGAACAAGAGGACTCAGTGGAGTACTTGACCCCCAACTCACTTATCCTGGGGCGCAACGGACAGGGAGGAGACATACACGGAATCGACATGGAAACCCGCTCTTGGCGCAGACTGAGGGCTGTCCAGGCTGGAGTCGACAGGTTCTGGAAGAAATGGAGTGAACTGGCAGGACCAAACTTGTTCATACGACACAAGTGGCACCGAGCAGAGAGAAGTATCAAGGTTGGAGACGTAGTCTGGATTGCGGACCAGAACGCCCTAAGGGGGCAGTTCCGGCTCGGCCGGGTTGCTACAACATATCCAGACGAGAAGGGGGTTGTCCGGGATGCGGACATAACAACCTGCATGGGTCTTCCTGCTCCCATGGTTCCCAGGGCCCGGAGAAAGGACTCTAACATGCACACGACAATCGTCATTCGCAGGGATGTGCGGAGGTTGGTGATCTTGATTCCTGCTGAAGACCAAGAGGAGGTAAGATAAGTCCTCGCCATGGGTACCCAAAGACTGTGACTCTGTTCTTTGCTTAGCTAGCGGGTAACCCTGGGAGGCAACTGAGTGCTTCATGGGCAAACCTACACTCAGTAGGAGGAAAGGTGGTGGAGCCTACCTCCTTAGTTAATACATATTTGTTTGTAAATGCCTTTAGTTTGAAATTCTCACTGAGAGACTCAAGAGACTGTGCCCTCCTTGGATCTTTGATCAGTCGGCCAAGTGGGAGGTGTTGAGACTTCTAGCTCACTCAGGAAAAGAAAAAAGAGAAAATAATAATATATATATATATATAAATAGATAAAAGAGAAGCAAATGGGTCTGATGTGTTCAATTAAATGGGGAATGAGTGATTTCTTTAAGTTTCTTAGATGCTCGGATATGTTATGTTATGTGCGCATGCGCAGCTTCACTAGAGACTTAAATTATGGCACCTGGTAATCATTTCACGACAGACAATCATCAGGAGCACACAGCCCGTTGGTATGTAACTGCGAACTACTCACAGTCTAGTATTAATGTTTAAGTCACTTATATGTTTGAGCACTGAACGTTTACCTCACTGTGTCGGTGTTAGTTGGCAGAGAGTAACTTGTGGCTCGCTGGGTGCGGTAGCTCAGCGACCCAGATGCTGTATAGCATTAGGCTATCATTATCAGCCATTTGCGTTGTGCTGATTGTTCAGAGCACTCTGCTGGTTTCTGGTGGCGATGGTGATAGCGGTGGTTTGGTTCAGTGATCCATGGTGGAGCGCCGCGTTGTGTTGCGTTTGTGCATGGGTGGGTCCTTTGGACAAGGCATGTGGTGGCATGGGTTCTGTGTCCTGTGGCAGCATCCGTGGCAACGGGCGGAGTCGCTGTGCGCATGCTCCTCTGGCGCTAGGCATTCTGGGTGATGTAGTCAATGCTGTTTTAAGCCTGATTAGCCACATTTTTTGATGGTGTTGTAGGCTTATTTGATTTTCATTATTTACATTATTATTATATTATATTATTTGAATAATATTTACATTATATATTTGAATAATATATTGTCATTATTTGTTTGTTGTAATTCAGGTTTATGACCTGTGGTCATATGATTTAAAATAAAATTAAGGACAAAACACGAGTCATGACATTGTGTGCTTCCTGGTGAGCCTTTTCGGAGGGCTAAACACGAAAGATCCGAACAGGGTGCAGTAAAGGGGATCTCTGAACAATTATCCGCCACCTCATTCATGACTTGGGAAAATAGGTTGGCTCTAGATCAGGCAGAAAGGGGCGGTGTCTATATAATAGTGGGCCATTGTTGCACATGTATCCCTAACAACACCGCACCGGATGGGACAGTCACCAGAGCTCTTGCAGGATTGACTCAGGAGTTAATACATCTTTGATAGGGTGGTTTGATTACATTTTTGGTAAATGGAAAACCATAGCAGCCACCATCTTGGGGGCAGCCACCGCAATTGGATGCAATTGCTTGTATTATGTGGTTGTTGTTGTCTTGTTCCCTGTGTCCGAGGGTTGGTGAGTAAGGCGTTGGAGGATGTAGCGTCTCAACATAGGGTGAGATATGGACGGAATCCCAACTCTGACCAGTGGAATGTGAAAAACGATCCTCCAGGCTTGGTGGATGACGAGGACTTTGACCCTGAAAGACCGCAATTGGATGAAACGTTTATTAGTTATGACGTATGAAGATCAGATTGATCATGCTTGTAAATACATTTATCCTGAGGGTGTACAAATGTGTCAAAGGGTGGATTGATAGAGGAATTATGATTATGACAAAAATTGTTCCACCCCAATACTGATGATGACTGTGTTAGGGTTATCATTATGAACCCACTAACAGAGGGGGTGAGTTAGAAACTGCTGAGACAAACATTCCAGGAGGGAGGGGACTTATAAACTAGTTGTGGAAATGTACAGGCCGCCTAAAGGTGGGCGGAGCAAAGTTCCTTTGTGTGAAGGCATATATAAAGGCTGTATATGTGTTTTGGCGGGAGAGCTCTCCATGATTAAATAATACAGATCATTCTTGCTGGTTGTGGACCTTTGTTTAATTCATGATTAAAACCAGAGCCTTACACCCTCTGGGAATTATTCAAAGCATTGAGTTTAATTAGAGATAGAAATTCTCGTGACACATTTTCACATTTTTCAAATCCCCACAGATCCCAGCTCAGAAGGGATTCTTTCTTCATACCGCCTGGGCCGGTTGCGGTGTTCGATTTCATTGTTCTGAGATTCGCACATACCTCCGCTGCTGTAATAAGCCCATGGAAGATACTGATATCAGCGTCCCCTTCTGCACAGAACTGGCCTAAACAATGGAATGGTTTTGACGATTCCCATCTTTCTTTAAAACCCAAGGCGACTTTGGGTATTGGGGTAATCGCAGCGTCGCCCTGTTCACCATCCAGAAAAAGGCTGGCTAGTCCCAATCTGTCTTTCTCAAACATTCTTTGTGCCCTTCTGTACTCAGTTTTCTTTGCCCTCCCTCAATTCTCTGATGTTCTTGTGGCTATTTGTTCTGTTTTCCGGGTTTGCAGCTGGTTTCCATGTTCTTTTCCCAGCAGCCTCAGTAATTCCTTGGTGTACTTTTCTCAGAGACATTTTCACAGACCCAATAGTCACCTCACCTTCGGAGCCATCTCCCTTCAAGGTTTTTTCTCCTAGTATCTCGAGGACTCCCTGTTTGGGTGGTGGTGGGTCCCTGGGGATGGACAGCCTCCTGATGTTGAAGCATACTGCAGGGGCTTCCTTGGGTGCTGTGTTGACACACCCTTTACTACCCATTTTCCACCTTTCCTACCTCACTTCCTCCTTAGTCTTTGTTATCAGCCCTTCTGGGATCATTTTGTTGATGTTCCCTTTACCTTGGAATCTCTTTTCAAAATGTACCAGCTCTGTTACCTCCCAGTTACTCCACTCATTCTCAACTGTTATTTTCCTCTTTGCTTTTGCTTCCTCATCCTCCTCCTCTTCCTGGCGATAAAGAGCAAAGTGTTTATGCCGCCCATGTAGTGATCAACCCCTTATTATCTCAAACCTTCTTGGACAATGTTTACAATAGAAGCTGCCCTGGTTCTCTTTCAGGGTATCTGGCACCCCTGCACTTGGGGGCGTGGCATGAGATGGAGTGGCCATTACTATCGGTCTTTCCACACAGGTGGCATTCGTACAGCAGTGGCACCTTTGAGTGGCGAGAAGCGAAGTGAAACTTCACCTCTCCCACAGATCTTAGCTGTACTCTACATTGCTCGCGGCTCAGTTCTTGGACAGGGACTTTGATAGCCAGAGTACTCATTGCAGGAGTTTTTGCTTTATGCTTGTCAGCATCAGAGCTGGGTGGAGGAAGCTGTGATGACAGCACTGCAGATCTACCCCCATCCTTCGATTCTAGGGTAGCTGCACTTGATTCGTACATACACTGAGGCACCACCGGGTTAGATTCACCCACCTTGGCTGGAATCAGGGGCAATCTTGGCCCGGGGTATGGGGAGGGGTGTCCTGACCTACTTCGACGATTTCCGTCAATTCCTTAATTTCTCTGTCAATCACATGGCACAGTTATCGCTAGCGTGTGATCAGACGAACGCAGCACCAACCCGTAGTTTTCCAACCTTTCACCCCCGCGTTTTAGGGCTTGGGAAGTGGTCTTTGGTGACCAGGGCCCACCCTGGGGGTTTACATACAGTTTAGCCATTGCCACTTTTACTTCCTCTAGATAGTCAAGTTTGATCGTTTTCTCGGCCGATCCGAGGACCTCACTAAACCATCCAATTGGTAGTAGCGACGGGCGGTGTGTACAAAAGGCAGGGACTTAATCAACGCAAGCTTATGACCCGCGCTTACTGGGAATTCCTTGTTCATGGGAAATAATTGCAATCCCCAATCCCTATCACGAGTGGGGTTCAGTGGGTTACCAACACCTCTCGGAAAAGGGTAGACACACGTTGATCCGCTCAGTGTGGCGCGCATGCAGCCCCAGGCATTTAAGGGCATCACAGACCTGTTATTGCTCAATCTCGTGTGGCTGAACGCCACTTGTCCCTCTAAGAAGTTGGACGCCGACCGCTCGGGCCGCATAACTACAGTACCAGTCAAAAGTTTGGACACGCCTACTCATTCCAGGGTTTTTCTTTATTTTTACAATTTTCTACATTGTAGAATAATAGTGAAGACATTAAAAACTATGAAATAACTCATGTGGAATCATGTACATTTAGTAACCAAAAAATACATTTGAGATTTGAGATTCTTCAAATAGCTACCCTTTGCCCTGATGACAGCTTTGCACACTCTTGGCATTTTCGTAACCAGCATCACCTGGAATGCTTTGCCAACAGTCTTGTAGGAGATCCCACATATGCTAAGCACTTGTTGGCTGCTTTTCCTTCACTCTGGGGTCCGACTCATCCCAAATCATTCACATTTTATTCAAAAAGCCATTTTTACATCAGCAGATGTCACAAAGTGCTATACAGAAACCAAGCCTAAAACCCTAAACAGCAAGCAATGCAGATGTAGAAGCACGATGGCTAGGAAAAACTCCCTAGAAAGTCAGAAACCTAGGAAGAAACCTAGAGAGGAACTAGGCTCTAAGGGGTGGCCAGTCCTCTTCTGGCTGTGCCGGGTGGAGATTATAACAGTACATGTTCATTAAGGCCAGATTTTTCTCCAAGATGTTCAAACGTTCATAGATGACAAGCAGGGTCAAATAATAATCACAGTGGTTGAAGAGGTTGCAACAGGTCAGTACATCAGGAGTAAATGTCACTTGGCTTTTCATAGCTGGGCATTTAGAGGTTAAAATAGCAGGTGCAGTAGAGAGAGAGAGTTGAATGAAAACAGTAGGTCTGGGACACGGTAGCACGTCTGGTGAACAGGTCAGGGTTCCATAGCCGCAGGCAGAAGAATGTAAACTGGAGTAGCAGCACGACCAGGTGGACTGGGGACAGCAAGGAGTCATCAGGCCAGGTAGTCCTGAGGCATGGTCCTAGGGAGGGAGAGAGAGAATTAAAGGGAGCATTCTTAAATGCACACAGGACACCGGATAAGACAGGAGAATAACACCAGATATAACAGACTGACCCTAGCCCCCCGGCACATAGACTGTTGCAGCATCGATACTGGAGGCTGAGACAGGGGGGGTCGAGAGACACAATGGCCCCGTCCGACGATACCCCCAGACAGGGCCAACCAGGCAGGATATAACCCCACCCACTTTGCCAAAGCACAGCCCCCACACCACCAGAGGGATATCAACAGACCACCATCCTACTACCCTGAGACAAGGCTGAGTATAGCCCACGAAGATCTCCTCCACCGCACGAGCCAGAGGGAGCGACAAACCGGACAGGAAGCTCACATCAGTGACTCAACCCACTCAAGTGATGCACCCCTCCGATTAGCTTTTCTTCATCATTTCTGGACAAAAAGTTTCTGATTTTTTAAATGTTACGAAGATTGAAAAAAGCTGTCCTTGAAATATTCTTGATATGTTCGTCAAAAGAGAGATCAAGGTCCAGAGTAACGCCGAGGTCCTTCACAGGTTTTTTTTAGACGACTGTACAACCATCAAGATTAATTGTCAGATCCAACAGAAGATCTCTTTGTTTCTTGGGACCTAGAACTAGCATCTCTGTTTTGTCCGAGTTTAAAAGTAAAACATTTGCTGCCATCCACTTCCTTATGTCTGAAACACATGCTTCCAGGGTAGGCAATTTTGGAGCTTCACCATGTTTCATCGAAATGTAGAGCTGTGTCGTCCGCATAGCAATGAAAGTTAACATTGTGTTTCTGAATGACATCACCGAGAGGTAAAATATATAGTGAAAACAATAGTGGTCCTAAAACGGAACCTTGAGGAACACCGAAACGTACAATTAATTTGTCAGAGGACAAACCATCCACAGAGACAAACTGATATCTTTCCGACAGATAAGATCTAAACCAGGCAAGAACTTGTCCGTGTAGACCAATTAAGATTTCCAATCTCTCCAAAAGAATGTGGTGATCGAAGGTGTCAAAAGCAGCACTAAGGTCTAGGAGCACGAGAACAGATGCAGACCCTTGGTCTGACGCCATTAAAAGGTAATTTACCACCTTCACGAGTGCGGTCTCAGTGCTATGATGGGGTCTAAAACCAGACTGAAGCGTTTCGTATAAAAAAAATTGTCTTCAGGAAGGCAGTGAGTTGCTGCACAACAGCTTTTTCAAAAAATTTTGAGAGGAATGGGAGATTCGATATAGGCCGATAGTGTTTTACATTTTCTGGGTCAAGGTTTGGCTTTTTCAAGAGAGGCTTTATTACTGCCACTTTTAGTGAGTTTGGTACACATCCAGTGGATAGGGAGCCATTTATTATGTTCAACATAGGAGGGCCAAGCACATGATCTAGCTCTTTCAGTAGTTTAGTTGGAATAGGGTCCAGTATGCAGCTTTAGAGTTTAGAGGCCATGACTATTTTCATGAATGTGTCAAAAAACTTGAGTGTCTCCATTGATCCTAGGTCCTGGCAGTTTTGTGCAGACTCAGGACAGCTGAGCTTTGGAGAAATACGCAGATTCAAAGAGGAGTCCGTAATTTGCTGGCTAATTATCATGATCTTTTCGTTGAAGAAGGTCATGAATTCATCACTGCTGAAGTGAAAGGGGAATGCTGCTTTTTAGTTAGCTTTGCGACAGTATCAAATAAAAATGTTGGATTGTTCTTATTTTCCCCCACACCATAACACCTCCTCCTCTATGCTTTACGGTGGGAAATACACATGCAGAGATCATCCGTTCACCCAGACCTGATAAGAACAGATTTTTTGTTTTGGAAAAAGTTTTTATTTGATACAATTTCTATTTCTCATATATATTTTTACATCATTTGTACACACATAGAAAATGGCATAACATTTATTAAAACCAGCATTGAATATTACATTTACAATTGTTATAAGTACAAGTTGTTTATTTAAAACAATAAAACAACCAAGAACAGAAGTACGTTTTTTGTAAAAATCTAATCTGTAAAAGCCACTTAAAAATGTGCACATATGATTTAACAAGAGTAAAACATTTTTAAGACATGATAAACATGTTGGAAAGCTGTCTTCGGTCCTTTGTGCAGGAACAGGTTGAGTCCTTATCAAACTCGCCTCCTCCTGCTCTTCTGAATCAACTACCATCCTATCCTTCGGGGCCCAGAGGAGATCCCTCCCCTAGGAGCATCGCCCTATGCGCCGCAGCGCTGTCAGGCCATGGCCACCGGAACCTTAGCTGTTGTGGGGGACCCTTCGCCTGGGGTTGAGGCCCCCTTTCAACTGTACCACCCCAGGGCTTCCGTGGCTGGTCTCTACCTGTTTTCCTACCAGCAGGTTTGGTGAAGGCCTTTGGTGGTATAGGCCTTCAGCCCACCCCATACAGCTGAGGTGTTAGGTCCTCCCCTGCTGGCTGACACGGGGAGATCAGGGGGCCTGATTACCTCCACAGCTTCCAGAGTCAGTGCCTCACCGACTCGTCTTGGCCGCAGCGTGATCAGGGGCACGCGGATGTCCTCGCCATGCCCCGGGAGTGCATAAAGGCCCTGACTGGGAAGATCTTGTGTGCGACCATCCAGGACAGGTCCCGGTGCCGGTTCAGGAGGGCAGGATGGGCCACGTTGTGCCAAATTGTTGTGGACTCGTCTATAGCAAGCCCGCGCACTGGACACACTGGTTCCTGCTCCTGCACAAGAGAGAGAAGAGAGAGGTGTTTAGTCAAAACCGTCACTGACTCTTTTTCCATATTAAAATGTCTTTAAAACTTTTTGAGCTGGGCATAGTGTGTAGGGAGCAGGAAAGAGACTGGGGCTCGCAGGTCGACTGGGATCAGCCTCGGGGTCCTGACGAAAGACCCCAGCCAGAACTGTGCGAGGGCCTGGGTCTTGTTGTTGACCGGGGAGGTGGCAAGAGTGAGATGTAACGCTGTGTAGTGGCTACCAAGGAACAAGTAGAGATAAGGTGTCACTTGAGGTGGGATAAAAACAGAGCTGATTAGTAAAAGCACAGGAAAAATCACAGCCTTGATGATTAAAACCTTGCCCTCAAAAGTCAGCTGCTGTAGTCCCCAAAAGCCCAGTCTCTGTCTCACTGTCCTTAAAATCCCAGTCCAATTGCCGCTCCCTCCTCCTTCCCTCCCAGTACGCTTATCTCTGTCATTTTAACTGTCAGTGGAAATCTGGTCAAGTCTGAGTCTGCCCACGGTCCAAAAAATTGGGCCTCCGTCTTGTCTCTATTCAGTCTCGCCCCAGAGGCTCGTCCGTACCAGTCAGTCCTGTCCAGAGTCCTGTCAACGGATAAAAGGTTGGTACATAAAATGTTGACATCGTCCATATAAAACACACACTTGGCGGTCATCCCCCCACTCCCCGGCTGTTTACCTACCTCCGTGTAGTTATTTTCCTTGACAATGGGAGAAAAGTTTTGCACCATTCCTGGAGGTACTGCAATACCGGGTCGTGGAGTGGAAGGAGCAAGCCCCATTTCCTGTTCAAAAAATCATTTTAATATGTAGTCCCCCGATGGGGGACATATCAGATATTAAACTGATAAGAAGGTTTAATATCTGTCGTCCATGTAAAAAACGCATTTGGTGGTCATCCCCCCCACTCCCCGGGATACCCACCCCACTGATCCGTTGGTCCCTTCTCAAGACCTGTGCCAGTGGTTCAATGCAGGGCACAAATAGAAGCGGAGATAACGGACATCACTGACGGACGCCGCAGTGTACTCCCACTGATTTTGACAAATGCCCATTTACAAGGGTTTTGCTGGTAATGTCCCCATACTGCAATCCCACCCAAGCTAGAAACCTTTCAGGGAACTCCATTTTTTGCAGTACCTTGACGAGTTACTGGTATGAGACACGATCGAAAGCTTTCTCAAAATCAAAATTTAGGACTACAAGCCGCATATTTCTGTCTCTCGCATAACAGATGGCATCACTGATCCGTACCAGGCTGTCCGTGACCTTCCTTCCTGGGATGGCACAGGCTTGGTCCGGGTGGATCACCTCCCCTAAAGCAGAAGACATTCTGAGTGTTAATACCTTGGTAAAAAGTTTACAATCAAAGTCTAAAAGAGTAATTCCCACTCTAAAATTGTCAGGTAGCCTGTCGAGTCATTCATAGTCCATAAAAACAGTCAGAAGGTCGTGAAGGGAGCATTGCCCTTCACAAAGAAAATATAACTCTCCCCGGGGCTCCCGCCAGCTTCTCCGAGATCGGTCGCGTTATCGCATTGGGTGCCTCGCGGCGCCCGTCTTCACCACTCCGGATTCTGGGATCTGAACCCGACTCCCTTTCGATCGGCAGGGGTTCACGGAGGCCATCGCCCCTCCCTTCCGAACGGGGTTCGCCCATCTCTTAGGACCGACTGACCCATGTTCTTCTGCTGTTCACATGGAACCCTTCTCCACTTTGGCCTTCAAAGTTCTCGTTTGAATATTTGCTACTACCACCATGATCTGCACCCGCGGCGGCTCCACCCATTCCCGTGCCCTAGGCTTCCGTGCTCCTACTTGTTGCGGAGTATCCCTCGAGGCTCCCGTGGCCGGCGACGGCTGGGTATGAGCCTGACGCTCCAGCGCCATCCATTTTCAGGGCTAGTTGATTCAGCAGGTGAGTTGTTACGCACTACTTAGCAGATTCTGACTTCCATGGCCACCGTCCTGCTGTCTATATCGACCAACTCCTTTTCTGGGGTCTGATGAGCGTCGGCATCGGGCGTTCGGTTCATCCCAGAGCGCCATTTCTGCTTATCAAAAGTGGCCCACTAGGCGGCTCTCTTTCCACGCCCAGCTCCAAGCCAGCAAGCCGGGCTTCTTACCCATTTAAAGTTTGAGAATAGGTTGAGATCGTTTCGGCCCAAAGACCTCTAATCAATCACTTTACTAGATAAAACTGCTAGACTTAGAGTGCCAGCTATCCTGAGGGAAACTTCGGAGGGAACCAGCTACTAGATGGTTCGATTAGTCTTTATTTCGCCCCTATACCCAGGTCGGACGAACGATTTGCACGGCAGGACCGCTACGGACCTCCACCAGAGTTTCCTCTGGCTTCACACTGCCCAGGCATAGTTCACCATCTTTAGGGTCCTATTGCACGCGCTCACGCTCCACCTCCCCGAGGGACCAATCCCACCTCAGCCTGAGCGCGCCGGCCCTCTCTTTCATTGCACCACGGGGTGTGTTCAGCGTAAACCCTCTGACTTGCGCGTGCGTTAGACTCCTTGGTCAGTGTTTCAAGACGGGTCGGGTGGGTTGCCGACATTGCCGCTGACCCTTGGCGCCAGTTTACGTGAGCCGATCCCCAATCTGGCAACGCAACAGAGTCGGGTGTGCACTGAGGACTGTCCGACACGGTTGACAGTCACGCCGGGGACAGGGGTCCCCGTGCCCCCCCGCAGTGGGACATGACAAAGCGGGTACTAAGTCGAGTACACGAGGCAAGGGACCTGATCAGGCACGAGTCCTTGCTAAGCAGCAAGGAAGTGTCGTCGGCGTACTGCGTCAAATTGACATGCAGCCCACCACTTCCAGGGATTAACAAGCCATCCACCCCTGTGTCCGCCCTAATGGCAACCCCCAGAGGCTCCATGTACAGAACAAACAGGAGTGCCGACAGCGGGCACCCCTGCCTGACCCCAGACGAGAGGTCAAAAACGTCACCCCATGTGACTATTTACGCTAACCCGGCACCCCGCTCCGACATATAGTTGGGAGGGTCCTCAGCTACATGGGAAACACCTGGGCCGGGTGTGTCCCAGGATAAATGGACCTCTTCCACATTCATTGAGGAGACTCTCTCCAGGCAGATACTTTGATTGTTGTTGTGGTATTTTTGTGGCTTTTTGGTTGTTTGCTTTGGCACCTTTCCATATTACATTTATGCATGCAAACACTCACTTACACTACTGATTACTGATTACACACAGCATTGTTAATTGATTTAGTTTACTTTAGTTAATAAATATATACTTTGAGTATTCCTTGTCTCCACGTGTCTCCCTTTTGTTACGAACTTGAGCCGGTTCGTGACACACCCTGAAAAGAAAATATCTATTCACGCGATCAAAGGCAGCTTGTAGTCTATGCACAGCATGGTCAACGGCCGCCAGTTGCCAAGGTCTGTGGCGTCCTCCTTCTTGTAAAGAAGTGATAGCAAACCTACGGCAATCAATCCCCCCGGGACCCTTTTTTTTCGTAGATGGCCTTCAAGACTACCGGTCCAAGTATCCCCCAAAACTTGAGGTAAAACTCAGCCGGCAGCCCATCCATCCCGGGCACCTTCCCTTTTCCCATCCTCCTGAGGACGCTCTCAGCCTCTTTGAGGGAGATCTGAGCCTCCATCACTTTTCTAATATCCTCCGGCAATTCCCGGGACAGGTGTTCTAAAAACAAGTTTCCCTACTCTACGTCTACTACCCTTCCCTGAAAGAAAATTTGGAAATGGTCAGTGGTCACCTTTTCCTCCGTTTCTCTAACAACTCTGCCTTTTTCTTCCCTAACCCTGTACATTACCTTCCTACTCTGTCTGCCCCTAACTGATTTAAAGAATACGGCGGAACAAGTCTCGTCGTGTTCTAAAAACCGCTATGCGCACGCTCCAGGAAAGCGCGAGCCTTCCGCTCATGCAGCTCCCTGAGTTGCGCCTTTAGGGCAGAGAATCTTTCCCAGTCGACCGACCCGCCGAGGTTAACTGCCTCATACTCGAGTTCGAGCAACCTTTGGATACGATCCGCCTCCCTCCTTTCCTCCCTCTTTCTCCTCTTTCAATTTCCTATAATAAAGACTCTAATCCTTACCTTTACTAATTCCCACCACACTAACACCCCCTCACACATGGACCGGAGGCTCTCAAGCCCCCGAAAGAAAACAAAAAAGGCGTTAACAAAAGCTTGCTCATCCAGTAGATCCCAATCTAATTTCCAGTAAACCCTACCGAAGAGGCAGACTGGTGAACTCACCTGCAGGAGCACCCCGTCGTGATCTGAAAAGAAACAGGCAACAAACGCCCAGACAACCGACCCAATGACCTGGATAGAAAAATGTAGTTGAGCCTCCGCGCGACCCCCCCCTGGGAGTTGCGCCAAGTGGGACCCGCTAACGTCGGAGCAGTGTGCAGACCCCCATCGACCAGACCATGAAGCCATTTCACCCGGTAATGGCACCTGCACTACTGTCCTCCTCAAACCCTAAATCTATATTAAAATCACCCCCTATCACCAACTGCCTATTAGTGACACACAGTGGCACCAGAGAGTCAACCATCTCCTTCCTGTCTGCCGCCAACTGTGGCCCGTACACCCCAACTAACCTATACCTACAATCCCTTAAAGTGACATCCGCCCTCAAAACCCTCCCCTGCATAACAACAAAAGTACCCTCAACCTTCACCTCCCTGTTCCCAAAAAATCCCTACCCCTGATGAATGAACCCCCCCATGCCCCAAACTGACTCACCATTGTCCCACTCCCTCTTAAACCTAATCACATCCCCACCATCACTTAGGTGAACATCATGTAAAAAACAAAAATCAAACCCAACACTGTCTAAATAACAAAAAAACACCCTTCTCTTAAAACTATCCCTCAATCCCCTTACATTTAAACTAACAAAAGTAATTGATGCCATCATAAAATAAAACCTACTAAACCCCCCCCCAAAAAAAAAAGAAACTGGAGGCTCACCCGATGGTCACCATCTCCTCAGGAAGGGACACCATCTCCACTCCAGAAGTCCCCCCATCGTCCTCCATCTCTCCAACCCAGGATGCAGGAACAGTGTTTGGATCCTGAGTTCCCTGCATCCTGGGTTCACCACCAGCAGCCTCCAATTTCCCAGCCCTGAAGCAGGTTGGGAAAAGAGTAGGGGGATCTAGAGCCCTCAGAAACAATCTGCGACCCCCCCATCGGACGACCAGTCCTGAGCTGTGCTCGGGAGATCAATACCCACTAGGAGTTGTGCGATGGCGGTGGGGCAGCGAGGACACAGGAGTTTCTTCCACCCCACTACCCTTCTCCGCCATGACTTGCTTGGCTAACCCCTCTCCCCCGCCCCCCCTGACAGCAAGCTCCTCCACCATCTCCCTCATCTCGTCCACCCAGGCACTCGACATCTCGCTGTCTCCCCACGCCGGCATCCCATCTCCCCCCTTCTCCTCTCCTCCCGGGCCTGTGGCTGGCTCCTTCCCGACCTACTCTCCCTCAGTCGCTGCCGTCTGTGGCACCTCCTCTCCCTCACTCCCTTCCGGTCCTGCTGTGGCCGTCCCTTGCCTGTTCCCCTCTCCTCCCGCTGCCGTTCTCGGCTCCTCCTCCGTCAGTGAAGGTGTTTCCTCTGGACCTGTGCTTGGGTCTAGGACTCCTCCTCTTCTTTCTCCCCCATCTCTCGCTCCTGCTCCCCCACCAGATGCAGATGCATATGACCTGTGATGAGCCGGACATTCCCACCACAGGTGCGCTGACGAGCCACACCCGTGGCACGCCTTAGGCTCGTCACAAACCCTCGCCTCGTGCACGTCCGACCCACAAAACCTGCACTTTTTAGTACCGCATGACGTCATTGATGCACTTATTGATGAAGCCAGTGACTGATGTGGTTTACTCCTCAATGGTATCGGAAGAATCCCGGAACATATTCCAGTCCGTGCTAGCAAAACAGTCCTGGAGCTTAGCATCTGCGTCATCTGACCACTTCCTTATTAACCGAGTCACTGGTGCTTCCTGCTTAAGTTTTTGCTTATAAGCAGGATCAGGAGGATAGAGTTATGGTCATATTTAACAAATGGAGGGCGAGGGAGAGCTTTGTACGCATCTCTGTGTGTGGAGTAAAGGTGGTATAGAGTTTTTATTCCTCTGGTTGCACATTTAACATGCTGGTAGAAATTAGGCACACCCTGATCTGTTTCACCTCTTTGTGATTGTCTCCACCCCCCTCCAGGTGTCGCCCATCTTCCCCATTATCCCCAGTATATTTATACCTGTGTTCTCTGTTTTGTCTGTTGCCAGTTTGTTTTGTTTCATCAAGGTGACCAGCGGGTTTCCCCATGCTCCTGTCTTTCTCAAGTTCCTGTTTTATAGTTTTCCCGGTTTTGAACATTCTGCCTGCCCTGACAGTGAGACTGCCTTCCGTTCTGTACCTTTTGGACTCTGATCTGGATTACTGACCTCTGCCTGCCCTTTACCTGTCGTTTGCATGCCCCCTGTTTTTGTAATAAACTTGTATTTCTTCGACACTGTCTGCATCTGGGTCTTCTCCTGAAACATGACAGCACTATAGCAGCTTCCCACAAGAATGGACTTTAGGTGAGGCAGATGAGCCTGTAGCCATATTACAGTATTTAACATGAGACGCTCTCTAAGCTTGTGGTTCTGAATATAAACAGCAACACCTTCACCATTGGCATTTCTCTCTTTTCTGTAAATGTTATAACCATGTATCATCAAAGGTATTATCTAAGTGAATTTCAGAGATAGTCAGAATATAAATCTGTTACTAGCAAGTTATTAATTTCATATGTTAACATGGGCTATTTTTGGCACTTTTCTGTGATGCTTGATTGTTTTCATTGATTTACTGAGAACCGTAGCAAAAGTAGAAATGCTCTTCTTATTTATGTTAGAGCAGGATGAGCTGCACACAGTGGACTTCATGCTAGGGCACACCGCCTCAGTGCTAACAGTAGAACTCTGATTCAAAGGCACATGATTACTGCATACAATAACTGTAGGATCAGCAGAGGCATTCAGGGCAGTAAGAGGGACATAAATTAGGTTACTTACATTGTGTCTGCCAGCGCCCCTGGGATAATGTACATTTGCTGAAGATTATGACAATTCAGTGACACAATGGTAGGGATTAAATTAGCTGGGATAGCCTTATTATGCTGTAAAAGGATCCATGAACCCAAATGTTTTGGGTGGATCCCATCCTCCTTATAATACAAGCTTTGTTTACAGAATGTATCAAAATTGTCAAATGTTACACCCACAGAGCTTCAATAGTCTCGTTGCCAGTTATGGAGGGCTAAAAGTCTGCTGAACCGTTCAATGCCACGATTTAGGGAGGGCTAGATATTATGGTGCCAAGTAGTGACCCAATCAGTTCTTTAAAATACTTTTCAGCTGTTCTCAGCTGCCCTTCATAATGTCATTGAATCCCACATGAACTATTATAGAATACATTTCCTGATGCCAGTTTAAAATGTTTGAGCAGCTTATTGATGTCCTGTATTCGTGCTCCTGGATAGCACAACGTTTTTGCTCAAGCGACTGAGACATTTCTCAACATTGAACTGCCCAATACAATGGCCATTCCCACCCCTCAAACAATTCGTTGAGCTTTTCACGGACCCACGAGAAGCAGGATAGCATACGCCTGCTGCTCCCAGTGATAGGTCCACACCTCCCACAGCAGGCAGTGCCCCATCAGATCCAGAGAGAGGGAAAGGAGCCGAACTCGATGACGAAGCCGCTGCAGGAGTCACCGTAGTTGGAGTTACCACCGCCGCTGCAGACATAGGCAGTCCCAGCGATGAAGGCGCAGGTAGATCAGGCACCGGTGCAGCGAAGCTATTCCTTATGTCAATCTGCTCCAAAACTCTCAGTCACTCCCACCCGCTTAGCAGCCTGCCGCTGCCTTCGGTTTCCATAAACTTGTGACACGGGACCAGCGCTGATTGGAAGACTCTTCTTGCTGTTCTCCGTCTACTTCACTACAGGATGGAGGAGGAGAAGCAGATGGAGATGAATTCCTTGGCAGGCAAGTTTCAGGTAGCACAGGCCATTCAGATAGGGATAGATGACAACGCGGGGAAACATCCATAATTTGCTTGTAACAGATTACATTCATATTCTGACTGTCGCTGAAACTCACTTTGATAATACCTTAGATGACACAGTGGTAGCAATGCATTGTTATAAGATCTATAGAAAAGCCAAAGGTGGAGGTGTGGCTGTTTAAGCTTTACAGGAATGTGATTCTGAATATAGAGGATCTCATGTTAAATACTGTTGAAGTAATATGGCTACAGGTTCATCTGCCTCACCTAAATCCCATTCTTGTGGGAAGCTGCTATAGACCACCAAGTGCTAACAGTCAGTATCTGGATAACATGTGTGAAATGCTTGATAATGTATGTGATATCAATAGAGAGGTATATTTTCTGGGTGAGGTAAATATTGACTGGCTTTCATCATGCTGCAAACTGTAACTAGTGCCTGCAACCTGGTTCAGGTTATCAATCAACCTACCAGGGTAGTTACAAACAGTACAGGAATGAAATCATCAACATGTACTGATCATATCTTTACTAATGCTGCAGAAATTTGTTTGAAAGCAGTATCCAAATCCATCAGATGCAGTGATCACAATATAGTATCCATATCTAGGAAAACCAAAGTTCCAAAGGCTGGGCCTAATATTATGTATAAGAGGTCATACTATACGTTTTGTAGTGATTCCTATGTTGTTGATGTGAAGAATATTTGTTGGTCCGTGGTGTGTAATGACGAGCAACCAGACGCTGCACTTGACACATTTATGAAATTGCTTATCCCAGTTACTAATAATCATGCAACCATTAAGAAAATGACTGTACAAACTGTTGAATCCCAGTTGATTGATGAGGAATTTAAAAATTGTATGGTTGAGAGGGATAATGCAAAAGAGATGGCAAATCGGTCTGGCTGTACAACCGATTGGCAAACGTACTGCAAATTGAGAAATCATGTGACTAAACTGAATAAAAAGAAGAAACTACACTATGAAACAAAGATAAATGACAAAGAATGATAGTAAAAATCTTTGGCGCACTTTCAATGAAATTTTGGGCAAAAAGGCAAACTCCGCTCCATCATTCATTGAATCAGATGGCTCATTCATCACAAAACCCACTGATATTGCCAACGACATTAATGATTTTTTCATGGCAAGATTAGCAAACTTAGGCATGACATGCCAGCAACAAACGCTGACACTACACATCCAAGTATATCTGACCAAATTATGAAAGACAAGAATTGTAAATTTGAATTCCGTAAAGTGAGTGTGGAAAAGGTAAAACAATTATTGTTGTCTATCAACAATGACAAGCCACCGGGGTCTGACACCTTGGATGGAAAATTACTGAGGATAATAGCGGACGTTATTGCCACATCTTCAATTTAAGCCTACTAGAAAGTGTGTGCCCTCAGGCCTGGAGGGAAGTAAAAGTTATTTCCCTACCTAAGAATAGTAAAGCCCCCTTAACTGGATCAAATAGCCGACCAATCAGCCTGTTACCAACCCTTAGTAAACTTTTGGAAGAAATGTTGTTTGACAAGATACAATGCTATTTTACAGTAAACTAATTGACAACAGACCTTCAGCACCCTTGTAGGGAAGGACATTCAACGAGCACAGCACTTATACAAATGACTGATGATTGGCTGAGAGAAATTGATGATAAAAAGGTTTTGGGGGCTGTTTAGTTAGACTTCAGTGCGTCTTTTGACATTATTGATCATAGTCTGTCGCTGGAAAAACGTATGGCTTTACACTCCCTGCTATAAAGTGAATAAAGAGTTACCTGTCTAACAGAACAGAGGTTGTTCTTTAATGGAAGCCTATTCAACATAATCCATGTAGAATCACGTATTCCCCAGGGCAGCTGTGTGGGCACACTACTTTTTTCAATCTTTACTAACGACATGCCATTGGCTTTGAGTAAAGCCGGTGTGGCTACGTATACGGATGACTCAACACTATACACGTCAGCTACTACAGTGACTGAAATGACAGCAACACCTAACAAAGAGCTGCAGTTAGTTACAGAATGGGTGGCAAGGAATAAGTTAGTCCTAAATATTTCAAAAACTAAAATCATTGTATTTGGGACAAATTATTCACTAAATCCTAAACCTCAACTAAATCTTGTATTGAATAATGTGGAAATTGAGCAAGTTGAGGAGACTAAATTGCTTGGAGTAAACCTGGATTGTAAACTGTCATGGTCAAAACATATTGATACAACAGTAGCTAGGATGGGGAGAAGTCTGTCTAACAGCACTAGCAACAAGGCAGGTCCTACAGGCCCTAGTTTTGTCGCACCTGGACTACTGCTCAGTCGTGTGGTCAGGTGCCACAAAGAGGGACTTCTGAGCATTTGGCTCAGAACAGGGCAGCACGGCTGGCCCTTGGATGTACACAGAGAGCAAACATTAATAATATGCATGTCAATCACTTCATGCAGACCACTTTCTCACAGGTGTCTGCCAGGTGGCCATGTTCATTACATTTCCGGCACAGCTTGGGCTTTCGGGATGGCTTTCAACCCACCATATCCCTCGGGATCCTCTCTCTGCTGGACAGTGACCCTCCAGGCCCTCGTCCATATCCCATCCGGATCCTTCACCTGGATTGGGGGGCTCTTCATGTTGCAGTACCTGCCCAGCCATACTGCAACGTCCTCCGGTTGTACGGTCTCATCGTACTTTTGTAGGCATTGGTTTTTCCATTTAAACTTTGAGGTTGGACTTTAGCACATGTAGCTCGTTAGCACGTAGGGCACACAGATTGGTGTCACCTCTTTAGTCAGTATGTGTTACACCTGTGCTGGTTGCCATCTCATTAGTGGGAAGGTGTTTCACCTGTGCTGGCCTAAGTACTATTTAAGAGTGGCTGGCCCAGTGCTCCAGTTGTCATGTGGAGGGTCAAAACTTAGTTGGCTCTCCCTATTTTGATTTGTAGACAAAAATCCTTTATCTGATTTTTTGTTTTGCTCCACCTTTTTGGTTTGCTTCCTGTCTAAGTTTGGTGTGGGTTTTCTTTTGTTTGCCTCTTCTTGGGCAAAATTATTGGGCGCTCATGGTGGGTGTCTTTTAGGTTTCAGTTGTTGCTAGTCAACTTTCAGTGGACACCCCCATGAGTGTCTTTCAGAACCCCTCCTAAAACCCTGCCTGTTTCGTTTTGGTTGTTGGTCAGTGACCCTTTGTTAGTTCCTCCTTCTGTTTGAGTGAAATTTTTGGTTTTCAAAATGGGGGCTCGTCCGGGTTCTTGTTTCCTATGATAGTCACGCTAATAGAAGCTCTGCTGTGCCCCGATATTTGAGTGTTCAAAATATACTTTGTGGTAGGGTTTCTGTCACTGACATCCACCCAGAGGGGTTATAAGATTGGGGGAAATGTTTTTAAAGCTGCATAAACACAGGCTTAGAGCTTGAGCACAAGGAAAGGGAACAGGAACGTGGGCATGCCCTTCGATTACAAGAGATAGATCTGGAAGCACTTGGAATCCAGTCAGGCCATCCTGCACCCTCAACAAAGTTTGATCTTGGTTGGAACAGCCTTTCAACGAAAAGGAGGTGGATGTATATTTTACTCTGTTTGAGTGAATTACCACATCCCTAAAATTGCTGCGATATATTTGGTCACTGCTCCTCCAAAGTGTTCTTGTGGGAAAAGCTCAAAGTGTACACTGCTTTATCTCTTGACTAGAGTTCAGACTATGACACTGTGAATGCTGCTATCCTTTGGGCTTACGAGTTTGTCCCAGAGGCATATGGACAACAGTTCCGTAAATTACGAAAGAAAGAATCACAAAGCCATGTTGAGTTCGCAAGGGAACAAGCATGTATTTTTGATCGGTGTTGTGGTTCTCAAGAGGTCAACGCCTGTGAGGATTTAAATACTCTATTACTTCTCAAAGTTCAAGAATTGCCTTCCCGAAAGGGTAGGGAATTACATTTATGAGCACAAGGATCTCACTCTGGAGAAAGCTGCAGTTCTTGCAGATGAGTTTGTGTTGACACATAAAACTACCTTCACAAACAAAGAACCCAGTAATTATCCCTACGCAAAAATCAATCCAGAGAAGTCACCTACTGCGAGATTTCAGTCCATTTCTAGTGTCCCAAGATAAAGATTGGCAGAGAACTGCTTTTTCATATCTGGCAGTTTGTCAATACTGCAGTGAGAATGGACACATTGTCTCTGTGTCCTAAGTTGAAACAGAAAAATTAGAGAAAAAGCAGTTTCTTCTTGTGGGAGCACTCCAGCCCAATAAGTCTCTGGTTTGGACTTTGGATTTTGGATCAGATGTGTATGAACCCTTTGATTCAGACGGGTTCATGTCTCTGCAGAATGGTGATGCTGTTAAGCAGCCGGTGAAGATATTGCGAGACACTAGGGCAGGCCATCCTTCATTTTGGAGAGTGTTTTGCCTTTTTCTGACACTTCAGCATCTGAATACAGTGTGTTAGTACAAGGCGTGGAGATGGGTTGCATGGAAGTTCCTTTGTATAATGTGGAACTCAAGTCCGATCTTATTTCTGGTTCAGTTGTCATTGGAGTGAGGCCTAGCCTACCGGTGAAGGGGGTCTCATTCATTTTGGGAAACAATTTGGCTGGAGGGAAGGTCATGCCAAATCCTGTCATTTGTAAGGAACGCATTGTAGAGGAACCTGATGGGTTATCAGAAAGTACCCTAGAGTGTCCCAGCGTGTGCCGTTCCACGTCTAAGAAAGTCGCTGGGAGCAAGTCAAGTGTAGAGGATGTCAGCGATCCCACCATGGTCGATCTGTCTGAGACGTTTATGGGTTATCCTGATTTCGCAAAACTTTCAGAGTTGTCTAGGAAGTAGCTGATTGCTGAACAGAGTAAAGATGTTTCCCTCTCCCCTCTTTTTGCTGAGATATGTCCGGAGGAGGAGTTTGAAGTTTTATGTGGGATACTTTGACAGAGATTGGGTTCTAATGAGGAAATGGCCTTCTCGCGTCACTTCTGGGCAGGACAATTGGCCCAGTGTATTTCAAATTGTCGTTCCAGTTATGCTTCGACGAGATACTGAGGTTGGTTTACGATGGTAGTATGGCAGGCCATCTTGAGGTCAACAAGACGTATGACCGTATCTTGCGTAACTTCTGGTCTGGTCTGAAACCGGATGTTGTGTCTTACTGTAATTCCTGTCTAGTTCGCCAGCGGACAGGTAAACCGAACCAAGCTGTACCGGTTGCACATTTGCAGCCTATTCCTGTTTTTGACAAACCTTTTAGCAGTGTTCAGGTGGATTGTGTTGGTCCTTTGCCCAAAGCAAAGAGTGGTAACCAGTTTATCTTACCATCATATGCACTGCCATTCGATTCCTTGAGGCCATTCCACTGAGGAAAATCACTAAAGATATTACAGGAGTTTCCACTTGAAAGCCGACGTCTTTGGTAAGGACAACTTGGTTGCTGATTTGGGCAGTCAATACGTTTTGCATTTAGGCAGTGTTGCCCTGGCTCACAATTTATTTTCACTGCACGTTTACCGTTTTGGAGATGAGTATTGTTTTGGTTGCGCTCGTTCCAGGGGTAGGAGAGTTATAGAAAAGTATGTGAGTTTTTGAAAACTTCAGCGTTTTAGGCAAATATGAAAAAACACACATATATATACACACACAGTGCCTTACAAAATTATTCATCCCCCCTGTAATTTAAATTTATTTGGATTTCATGTAATGGACATACACAAAATAGTCCAAATTGGTGAAGTGAAATGAAAAAAATAACTGGAAAAGTGGTGCGTGCATATGTATACACTCCCTTTGCTATGAAGCCCCTAAATAAGATCTGGTGCAACCAATTCTCTTCAGAAGTCACATAAATAGTTAGATTGCACACAGGTGGTCTTTAAGTGTCACATGATCTCAGTATATATACACCTGTTCTGAAAGGCCCTAGTGTCTGCAACACCACTAAGCAAGGGGCACCATGAAGACCAAGAAGCTCTCAAAACAGGTCACTGACAAAGTTGTGGAGAAGAACAGATCAGGGTTGGGTTATAAAAAAAATATCAGAAACTTTGAACATCCCACGGCGCGCCATTTAAATCCATTATTAAAAAAATTGAAGGAATATGGCACCACAACAAACCTGCCAAGAGAGGGCCACCCACCAAAACTCAGGGACCAGGCAAGGAGGGCATTAATCCGAGAGGCAACAAAGAGACGAAAGATAACCCTGAAGGAGCTGCAATGCTCCTCAGCGGAGATTGGAGTATCAGTTTATACAGTGTGTGCAAATGTAGTAAGTTATGGAGGTAAGGCAATAAATAGGCCATAGTACAAAATAATTACAATTTAGTATTAACACTGGAATGATAGATGTGCAAATAGAGATACTGGGGTATCAATAACAATATGGGGATGAGGTAGTTGGGTGGGCTAATTACAGATGGGCTGTGTACAGGTGCAGTGATCGGTAAGCTGCTCTGACAACTGATGCTTAAAGATAGTGAGGGAGATAAGTCTCCAGCTTCAGAGATTTTTGCAGTTCGTTCCAATCATTTGCAGCAGAGAACTGGAAGGAATGGCGGTCAAAGGAGGTGTTGGCTTTGGGGATGACCAGTGAGATATACCTGCTGGAACGCATACTACGGGTGGGTGTTGCTATGGTGACTAAAGAGCTAAGATAAGGCGAAGTCAAGGATTGGTAGGATAGTCAGTTTTACGAGGGCATGTTTAGCAGCATGAGTGAAGGAGGCTTTGTTGCGAAATAGGAAGCCGATTCTAGATTTTACTTTGGATTGGAGATGCTTAATGTGAGTCTGGAAGGAGAGTTTACGGTCTAACCAGACACCTAGGTATTTGTAGTTGTCCACATATTCTAAGTCAGACCCGCCAAGAGTAGTGATTCTACACTGCTCAAAAAAATTAAGGGAACAGTTAAACAACACAATGTAACTCCAAGTCAATCACACTTCTGTGAAATCAAACTGTCCACTTAGGAAGCAACACTGATTGACAATACATTTCACATGCTGTTGTGCAAATGGAATAGACAACAGGTGGAAATTATAGGCAATTAGCAAGACACCCCCAATAAAGGACTGGTTTTGCAGGTGGTGACCACAGACCACTTCTCAGTTCCTATGCTTCCTGGCTGATGTTTTGGTCACTTTTGAATGCTGGCGGTGCTTTCACTCTAGCGGTAGCATGAGACGGAGTCTACAACCCACACAAGTGGCTCAGGTAGTGCAGCTCATCCAGGATGGCACATCAATGCGAGCTGTGGCAAGAAGGTTTGCTGTGTCTGTCAGCGTAGTGTCCAGAGCATGGAGGCGCTACCAGGAGACAGGCCAGTACATCATGCAAAATGACCTCCAGCAGGCCACAAATGTGCATGTGTCTGCTCAAACGGTCAGAAACAGACTCCATGAGGGTGGTATGAGGGCCCGACGTCCACAGGTGGGGGTTGAGCTTACAGCCCAACACCGTGCAGGACGTTTGGCATTTGCCAGATAACACCAAGATTGGCAAATTCGCCACTGGCGCCCTGTGCTCTTCACAGATGAAAGCAGGTTCACACTGAGCACATGTGACAGACGTGACAGAGTCTGGAGACGCCGTGGAGAACGTTCTGCTGCCTGCAACATCCTCCAGCATGACCGGTTTGGCGATGGGTCAGTCATGGTGTGGGGTGGCATTTCTTTGGGGGGCCGCACAGCCCTCCATGTGCTCGCCAGAGGTAGCCTGACTGCCATTAGGTACCGAGATGAGATCCTCAGACCCCTTGTGAGACCATATGCTGGTGCGGTTGGCCCTGGGTTCCTCCTAATGCAAGACAATGCTAGACCTCATGTGGCTGGAGTGTGTCAGCAGTTCCGCAAAGAGGAAGGCATTGATGCTATGGACTGGCCCGCCCGTTCCCCAGACCTGAATCCAATGGATCACATCTGGGACATCATGTCTCGCTCCATCCACCAACACCACGTTGCACAAAAGACTGTCCAGGAGTTGGCGGATGCTTTAGTCCAGGTCTGGGAGGAGATCCCTCAGGAGACCATCCGCCACCTCATCAGGAGCATGCCCAGGCGTTGTAGGGAGGTCATACAGGCACGTGGAGGCCACACACACTACTGAGCCTAATTTTGACTTGTTTTAAGGACATTACATCAAAGTTGGATCAGCCTGTAGTGTGGTTTTCCACATTAATTTTGAGGGTGACTCCAAATCCAGACCTCCATGGGTTGATACATTTGATTTCCATTGATAATTTTTGTGTGATTTTGTCAGCACATTCAACTATGTAAAGAAAAAAGTATTTAATAAGATTATTTCATTCATTCAGATCTAGGATGTGTTATTTTAGTGTTCCTTTAATTTTTTTGAGCAGTGTACTTAGTTTTACTAGCGTTTAAGAGCAATTGGAGGCCACAGAAGTAGTGTTGTATGGCATTGAATCTCGTTTGGAGGTTTGTTAAGTGTCCAATGAAGGGCCAGATGTATACAAAATGGTGTCATCTGCGTAGAGGTGGATCTGAGAGTCAGCAGCAGCAAGAGTGACATCATTGATATACACAGAGAATAGAGTCAGCCCGAGAATTGAACCTTTTGGCACCCCCACAGAGACTGCCAGAGGTCCAGACAACAGGCCCTCCGATTTGACACTATCTGAGAAGTTGTTGGTGAACCAGGCGAGGCAGTCATTTGAGAAACCGAGGCTATTTAGTCTGCCAATAAGAATACTGTGATTGACAGAGTCAAAAGCCTTGGCCAGGTCGATAAATACTGCTGCACAGTACTGTCTTTTATCGATCATGGTTATTATATCGTTTAAGACCATGAGCGTGGCTGAGGTGCACCCATGACCAGCTCGGAAACCAGATTGCATAGCGGAGAAGGTACGGTGGGATTCTAAATGGTCGGTGATCTGTTTTGTTAACTTGGCTTTCAAATACTTTTGAAAGGCAGGGCAGGATGGATATAGGTCTGTAACAGTTTGGATCTAGAGTGTCATCCCCTTTTGAAGAGGGGGTTGACGGCGGCAGATTTCCAATCTCTGGGGATCTCAGACGATACGAAAGTGTTTGAACAGGCTAGTAATAGTGTTTGCAGCTAATTTTAGAAAGAAAGGGTCCAGATTGTCTAGCCCAGATGATTTGTAGGGGTCCAGATTTTGCAGGTCTTTCAGGACATCAGCTATCTAAATTTGGGTGAAGGAGAAGGGGGGGGCATGGGCAAGTTGCAGCGGAGTGTGCAGAGCTGTTGGCCGGGGTAGCCAGGTGGAATGCATGGCCAGCCGTAGCAACATGCTTATTGAAATTCTCGATTATCGTACATTTATCGGTGGTGACAGTGTTTCCTAGCCTCAGTGCAGTGGGTAGCTGGGAGGAGGTGCTCTTATTCTCGATGGACTTTAGTGTCTCAAAACTTTTTGGAGTTAGTGCTATAGGATGCAAATTTCTGTTTGAAAAAGCTAGCCTTTGCTTTCCTAACTGATTGTGTATATTGGTTCCTGACTTCCCTGAAAAGTTGCATATCGCGGGAGCTGTTCGAAGCTAATGCAGTACGCCACAGGATGTTTTTGTGCTGGTCAAGGGCAGTCAAGTCTGGGGTGAACCAGGGGCTATATCTGTTCTTAGTTCTGAATTTTTTGAATGGGACATGCTTATTTAAGATGGAAAGGAAAGCACTTTTGAAGAACATCCAGGCATCCTCTACTGACGGAATGAGGTCAATATCCATCCAGGATACCCGGGCCAGGTCAATTAGAAAGGCCTGCTCACTGAAGTGTATTAGGGAGCATTTGACAGTGATGAGGGGTGGTCGTTTGACCGAGGACGCATTACGGACACAGGCAATGAGGCAGTGATCACTGAGATCCTGGTTGAAGACAGCGGAGGTGTATTTAGAGGGTAAATTAGTCAGGATGATATCTATGAGGGTGCCCATATTTACGGATTTAGGGTTGTACCTGGTAGGTTTCTTGATAATTTGTGTGAGATTGAGGGCATCTAGTTTAGATTGTAGGACGGCCGGGGTGTTAAGCATATCCCAGTTTACGTCACCAAACAGTACGGACTCTGAGGATAGATAGGGGGCAAGCAATTTACATATGGTGTCCAGGGCACAACTGGGGGCAGAGGGGGGTCTGTAGCAAGCGGCAACAGTGAGAGACTTATTTCTGGAAAGGTGTATTTTTAGAAGTAAAAGCTCAAACTGTTTGGGCACAGACCTGGATAGTATGATAGAGCTCTGCAGGCTATCTCTACAGTAGATTGCAGCTCCGCCCCCTTTGGCAGTTCTATCTAGACGGAAAATGTTTTAATTCGGGATGGACATTTCAAAATGTTTGGTGGCCTTCCTAAGCCAGGATTCAGACACTGCTAGAACATCAGGGTTGGCAGAGTGTGCTAACGCAGTGAATAACTCAAACTTGGGGAGGAGGCTTCTGATGTTGACATGCAAGAATCCAAGGCTTTTACGGTTAAAGAATTCAACAAATGATAGCGCCTGGGGAGTAGGACTGTTACTAGGGGCTACAGGGCCTGGGTTAACCTCTACATCACCAGAGGAACAGAGGAGGAATAGAATAAGGATACGGCTAAAGGCTTTAAGAACTGGTCTTCTAGTGTATTGGGTACAGAGAATAAAAGGGGCAGATTTCCGGGCGTTGTGGCTAATAGCAAGTAGCTGGCTAGCTGGCTAGTTTCAGCCATAGGTTCTTGATAAAAATAAAGAAATAATAGAATCCGTTCCACATTGGCTGAGGCGGGTTGCAGGAAAGTATATTTAGTTAAAGGATGGAAAGTGAGAGAAATATATACGAGAAAAAAAAGACAAAACAAGCAGGCTATTTACACGAGGACACAACAGAATACACGACAACACTGCCACGCCATCTTGGATTGGAATGAAGGAGGAGCTGTAGCAGTTTTGCCTTGAAGAATGGGCAAAAATCCCAGTGGCTAGATGTGCCAAGCTTATAGAGACATACTCCAAGAGACTTGCAGCTGTAATTGCTGCAAAAGGTGGCTCTACAAAGTATTGACTTTGGGGGGGTGAATAGTTGAAGAGGCGACTCCGGGATGCTGACCTTCTAGTCAGAGGTGTAAAGAAAAAGCCATATCTGACTAGCCAATAAAAAGAAAAGATTAAGATGGGCAAAAGAACACAGACACTGGACTTCATCATGTAGTAACCAAAAGTGCTAAACAAATCATATATTTTATATTTGAGATTCTTTAAAGTAGCCATCCTTTGCCTTAATGACAGTTTTGCCCACTTGGCAGTCTCTCAACCAGCTTCATGAGGTAATCACCTGGAATGCATTTCAATTAACAGGTGTGCCTTCTTAAAAGTTAATTTGTGGAATTTCTTTCCTTCTTAATGCGTTTGAGCCAATCAGTTGTTGTGACAAGGTAGGGGTGGTATACAGAAGATAGCCCTATTTGGTAAAAGACCAAGTCCATATCATGGCAAAAACAGCTCAAATAAGCAAAGAGAAATGACAGTCCATCATTACTTTAAGACATGAAGGTCAAGTCAATCTGGAAAATTTCAAGAACTTTGAAAGTTTCTTCAAGTGCAGTCGCAAAAACCATCAAGCGCTATGATGAAACAGGCTCTCATGAGGACCGCCACAGGAAAGGAAGACCCAGAGTTACCTCTGCTGCAGAGGATAAGTTCATTAGAGTTATCAGCCTCAGAAATTGCAGCCAAAATAAATGCTTCACAGAGTTCAATAACAGACACATCTCAACATCAACTGTTCAGAGGAGAATGCCTTTATGGTCGAATTGCTGCAAATAAACCACTACTTAAGGACACCAATAAGAAGAAAATACTTGATTGGGCCAAGAAACACGAACAATGGACCAGTGGAAATCTGTCCTTTGGTGTGATGAGTCCAAATTTGAAATTTTTGGTTCCAACCACCATGTCTTTGTGACGCAGATTAGGTGTGGTTCCCACCATGAAGCATGGATGAGGAGGTGTGATGGTGTGGGGGTACTTTGCTGATGACACTGTCTGTGATTTATTTAGAATTCATCCCATCTGGTTTGCGCTTAGTGGGGCTATCATTTAGTTTTTCAACAGGACAATGACCCAACACACCTCCAGCCTGTGTAAGGGCTATTTGACCAAGAATGAGAGCTGCATCAGATGACCAGGCCTCCACAATCGCCAGACCTTAACCGAATTGAGATAGTTTGGGATGAGTTGGACTGCAGAGTGAAGGAAAATCAGCCAACAAGTGCTCAGCATATATGAAAACTCCATCAAGATTGTTGGAAAATCATTCCAGGTGAAGCTGGTTGAGAGAATGCCAAGACTGTGCAAAGGGTGGCTACTTTGAAGAATCTAAAATATATGTTGTTTTGGTTACTACATGATTCCATATGAGTTGTTTCATAGTTGATGTCTTGACTATTATTCTACAATGTAGAAAATAGCAAAAATAAAGAAAAACCTTGAATGAGTAGGTGTGTCCAAACTTTTGACTGGTACTGTATATGTATTTGTGTGTGTATATTTACAATTACACAATTGTAGAAAATATTGTAAAATACAAAAAAAAAAAAGCATATATACATTTAAAAATTAATAAGAGGTGGCTGTTTTGCCTTGTATTTAATTGTTGACAGCCAGTAGTCACCATATTTATATTGCAGAAGGCGACGGATTTAAATTGATTATGTTGTGCAACGGAAGTTGTTTTCTGTTGGTGGTGAGCAAACTTGTCCAACAAAAATATAGGATATACACTGCTCAAAAAAATAAAGGGAACACTTAAACAACACAATGTAACTCCAAATCAATCTGTTTACTTAGGAAGCAACACTGATTGACAATAAATGTCACATGCTGTTGTGCAAATGGAATAGACAACAGGTGGAAATTATAGGCAATTAGCAAGACACCCCCAATAAAGAAGTGGTTCTTCAGGTGGTGACCACAGACCACTTCTCAGTTCCTATGCTTCCTGGTTGATGTTTTGGTCACTTTTGAATGCTGGCAGTGCTTTCACTCTAGTGGTAGCATGAGACGGAGTCTACAACCCACACAAGTGGCTCAGGTAGTGCAGCTCATCCAGGATGGCACATCAATGCGAGCTGTGGCAAGAAGGTATGCTGTGTCTGTCAGCATAGTGCCCAGAGCATGGAGGCACTACCAGGAGACAGGCCAGTATATCAGGAGACGTGGAGGAGGCCGTAGGAGGGCAACAACCCAGCAGCAGGACCGCTACCTCCGCCTTTGTGCAAGGAGGAGCAGGAGGAGCACTGCCAGAGCCCTGCAAAATGACCTCCAGCAGGCCACAAATGTGCATGTGTTTGCTCAAATGGTCAGAAACAGACTCCATGAGGGTGGTATGAGGGCCCGACGTCCACAGGTGGGGGTTGTGCTTACAGCCCAACACCGTGCAGGACGTTTGGCATTTTCCAGAGAACACCAAGATTGGCAAATTCGCCACTGGCGCCCTGTGCTCTTCACAGATGAAAGCAGGTTCACACTGAGCACGTGACAGACGTGACAGTCTGGAGACGCCGTGGAGAATGTTCTGCTGCCAGCAAAATCCTCCAGCATGACCGGTTTGGCGATGGGTCAGTCATGGTGTGGGGTGGCATTTCTTTGGGGGGCCGCACAGCCCTCCATGTGCTCGCCAGAGGTAGCCTGACTGCCATTAGGTACCGAGATGAGATCCTTAGACCCCTTGTGAGACCATATGCTGGTGCGGTTGGCCCTGGGTTCCTCCTAATGCAAGAGAATTCTAGACCTCATGTGGCTGGAGTGTGTCAGCAGTTCCTGCAAGAGGAAGGCATTGATGCTATGGACTGGCTCGCCCATTCCCCAGACCTGAATCCAACTGAGCACATCTGGGACATCATGCTTTAGTCCAGGTCTGGGAGGAGATCCCTAAGGAGACCATCCGCCACCTCATCAGGAGCATGCCCAGGCGTTGTAGGGAGGTCATTCAGGCACGTGGAGGCCACACACACTACTGAGCATCATTTTGACTTTTTTTAAGGACATTACATCAAATTTGGATCAGCCTGTAGTGTGGTTTTCCACTTTAATTTTGAAGGTGACTCCAAATCCAGACCTCCCAAGGTTGATACATTTGATTTCCATTGATAATTTGTGTGTGATTGTGTTGTCAGCACATTCAACTATGTAAAGAAAAAAGTATTTAATAATATTATTTCATTCATTCAGATCTAGGGTGTGTTGTTTAAGTGTTCCCTTTATTTTTTTTGAGCAGTGTATTTGTTGTCTTAAGGGGTAAGGTGTTACAGGCTTTGGTTTTTCCATTTATGTTTTGAGGTTGGACCTTAGCAGGTATAGCTCGTTAGCACGTATGGCGCACCGATTGGTGTCACCTTGTTAGTCGATATGTGTTACACCTGTGCTGGTTGCCATCTCGTTAGTGGGAAGGTCTTTCACCTGTGCTGACCCAGGTGCTATTTAAGAGTGACTAGCCCAGTGCTTCAGTTGGCTTGAGATATGTGGAGGGTCAACACCCTTTTAGATGGCGCTCCCTATTTTTATTTCTAGACAAACAATCCCTTATCTGATTTTATTTTGGCCATGTTTTTGATTTGCTTACTGTCTTTAGGTTTGGTGTGGGTTTTTCTTTCGGGCAAATTTAGTGTGTGCTCATGGTGGGTGTCTTTTAGGTTCTATTTGTTGTTGCTAGTCAACTTTCAGTGGACAACCCCATGAGTGTCTTTCAGAACCCCTCCTAAAACCCTGCCTGTTTTGGTTGTTGTTCAGTGACTGTTAGTTCCTCCTTCTGCATTTTTGGTTTTATTGCTGTGGAACTTAACAGTACAGACAACTGTTTTAATGCTATTGTCCGTCAGCTTGGTCACCTCAAACATTTCTGTGAGGGACACCTGGGTATTCAGATGCCTCCTCTTGCCAGCCTGTGTCTGTGGGAATGTGAAATTAATGTGGATAATGTAACTCATAAGATCTTGTGAAAGATATATTACAAACAAAAAAACATGCGTTTTCTATTTTTGTGATCCATCATCTTTGAAATGCAAGAGGCCACAATATAATATTGCAGTTTAGGCGCAACTTAGATTTTAGCCACTAGATGTCAGCAGTGTGTAAAGTTTCAGATTGCTCCAGTGAAGCATTGCAATACCGGACTATTTTGTATAAAGTCTGCCCAAATGTTCCGACTTGGTCAATTGACATCAAGTACATAACTATAGAGAACATACAACATTTTTATGGTAATACAAAATGTAGGTTTACACATTCCCAGGAATGTCATACATGATGGATCATTAGCTTATACACTAACTTAAACACATCTAGATGGCCGTGCGGGGTGGGTGTGGAGCCAGAGACAGCAAGGGTTCAAACTGTAGAACCCAGTTCCTACATTTGAATATAAAAAAAGATTTTATTAAACAAAACTACGATACATTTTATCTCTGGGAACCTCAGGATGACAAATCAGAGCAATATTACTGAATGTAAGTACATTATTTACCTTCAGAGGTGAATGTATCAAACCAGTTGCCGTGATACTTTTTTGTTGTGCACTGTAATGGCTACTGTAAATTGGACAGTGCAGTTAGAATGTAATCTTTCTGCCCATAAAAGACATGTCTATGTCCTGGAAAGTTTGCCGTTACTTACAACAGTCATGCTAATCACATTAGCGCACGTTAGCTCAACTGTCCTATATATGGGACACCGATTCCGTAGAGGTTAAAACAAAAAAAGGGGGCAAATAACGTGAACTTGCCAACAAGGCCCGGAAGGTGAGATGACCAACCAGCTAAACCAGCATGGCCGGCTAACCAGCCAGCTAGAAATCCAGTCAACCAACCGCGCCAAACCACCACGCAATACTGCTTGCTACATTTACACTAGACACAAAGGGGAAGGGGCACAAAGGAGGAAACGCACCCCAAACAAGACAAACTAACAAAAGCTAGGAGGCTAGCAGGCCGGCCAGCCAAAAAAGCTCCTCAGTTGACAAGAAATGGGGGGGAAAGTAGGGAAACAAGATGGAGGGGAACAACAAAAACACACCGCTTAGCCTCCAAGGTCCTGCATAAAGCCCTGTGGTCCATGCAGTGCAGATCCTCCAGGCACTCAGTGTGCCTTCTGTTCCTCTTCACTGCATGTTGGAAATGAGCCGGGAGGGTTTCAAGGACTGACGTAACTTTTACATATCGATGAAAAGAAAATTATGTTGGACAGAGGGAGGTCAGGAACACCCCTTCCTCCACTGATTGCACCAATCCCTTTGTACATGTAACGAGGAGGCAAAGGAAAAACAGGCCAAACAAACCGAAGACAGAAGGTCTGCGTTAATGATGAGAACCCGTCCACTCATAGAGAGCTGACGAGCTTTCCAAAGGCCCACCCGGGTGCGCACTTTTGAGTTCCTCTGCACCCAATTGATGCCCTCGCTAGCTGCCACTTCAGGACCCTCATAGGCCCAGAGCAGAGTGAGAGACCACTGAGGACTTCCCCATGTTGACCCTAGCCCCTTATGCCTGTGCAAACTCCCCTAGGACCACCACCACCCTGGCGACACTCCCCTTGGACGTCAGAAACAGCGTCATGTCATCCGCATACTGGGAGATCTTGACGACCGACGAGCAACCACCAGGGAGGCTGCTGCCAGAGGCTCCATGTACAAAACAAAAAGGAGTGGGGACAATGGGCAACCTTGACATCCTCCAGTCTGCTGAGGAACCACCTCACTAAAATGCCCATTTAACTAAAACCCTACTTCCCACTCCAGTATATAACATCCCCACCCACCTCAAAAACCCTGCCCCAAATCCCATCCTTTCCAAAACTCACAAAAGGAACCCATGGTGCACCTTATCAAAAGCTTCTCCCATGTCTAGGCCCACCAACATGAGGTGCACCCCCGTATTACTTGGGCCCAAGTAATACAGTCCCTCACCAGACTCAGGTTCCAGTGGATAGACCTCCACCACACAGGTCTGGTCCTCATGTATGACATGGGGCAGAAGCTTCCTGAGGTGGCCCGCTAAAACACAGGCTACCACCTTGTAGTCTGCACACAATAGTGTAATGGGCCTGTAATTCCCCTGGTTATCCCTTTCACCTTACTTAAAAAGCAGCGTCAAGACCCCCTCCCTCATTGAAGACCCCAAAAGCCCTGCATTAACTACAGAAAGAAAATCTATCCCCCAAAAAGGTAACATAAAACACCAGAGGAAGCCCATCGAATACTGGCACCTTGTTGGTAGGTAAACCCTGCAAGGCAGCCTCAACCTCCGCAAGCTCGAAAGGGCGGTCGAGTTCAGAGACTGCCTCCGGGGGAACCTTCCTCCCCAAAACCCCCCAAAATACACTTTCGAACTGTCTATGTCCTTCTCCCTAAAGGATTCTCGGTAGAAAGCGGACGCTGCCTCCACCATCCCCTTTGGGTCAGGTACCTTTCCATTCTGTTCACAGCTGAGCAATAACTGCTTTGGCACAGGCAGCTTTAACAATATGAACTGCTAGCCTCCCCTAACTCAAACTTGTCCCTTTTGACACCTGAAGAGAAAATCCCTGGCCTTCTCCTGAAAATACAGCCCTAACTAACTTTTTAAAACCTCCATCCTCTCCACATCCCTCCCCTCACCCTTTTCTCAGCTGACACCAAGGGAGTCAGAGCTCCCTGAAGGCACGGATAAACCTCCCTGCCTGCACGAGCCTTAGCAACACAGTGTGAAATGGCCAAGGTGCGCACATTGCACTCTACGCACTCCCAAAAAAGGGCTTGAGGTTCCCCAATAACTCATAATGGGATTTAAAGGCCTCCCTAAAAGAAGGATCCCCCAAAATGTTAGTTTAACTTCCAAAAACCTCTCCCAAACATAGTTACATCAACCGAGAACATTACCTGCACTTGGCAATGGTCAGAAAACCAGACAGGAGAAACAGTGACTCGAGAGACCGGCACAGATGCAGGTAAAACCAAAATCAATTCCACTACAGGAACCCCTTGACTTTGCCGACGTCATACCCTCCCCCGTGGGGTCGACAATTCTGAAAGATAAATTCTTAACCACAGAAACCAAATAAGGTAGGCTAAAATCCCCAGTACCTTAAATGGAGACATTGAACAACGCCAAAAAAAGATATTACCTACCTCGAGGTTCAGCAGGTGCATATACGTTGATGAAGCGAATCCCAATCCCCCACCAGTCTGCATCAACTATTAAAACCCTCCCCTGTATGACAGAAAAACAACCTTCCAAACAAAACTCCCTATCCCCAAACAGGATCCCCACCCCATAATCCCCATCTGGACTCTCCCTTTGCCCACCCCCTTGAAAAAACAGAAACTTTCCCCATGTCCCTTAAATGAACCTCTTGTAAAAAGGAGACCTGGAAAAAGATATTCAAATTCAGAAAATATTCATGTCCTCAGAGGCAATTCATTTTGCAGTAGTCCATAAAACATAAAATATAAAAAATAAATAGTAAAGGATATTTACAAGCAAGTAGGCAGGGTTAGGTTAAGGTAAGGGTTAGGTGAAGAGTAGGAAAATCGTCCTACTGTCTCTGAGTACACAGTGTTTGAACAGGCAAAATTTCCTAGTGGGCCACTCCCTTCAAGGATCGTAACCACTGTTGGTTGCCATGCATCCGCAATGTGTTCGTCTGTCAATAGGTCCTTGGCGTTTGAGCAGACAAAATCCAGAGAAGGTCACTCCCTTAAAGGATCGTGTCCCCAAGCTGGTCTGTCAAAGAGTACTTGGTGTTTGAGCAGGCAAAAACCATCGAGTACCATTCCCTTCCAGGATCCTGGTTTTTCCTCAGTCGGTTGCCATGCATCCACCCGAAGGTGCTCCGTCCGGGTCCTCGGTGGCTCAGCACAGGGTAACACCATCAGGGCCCCTACCTTCCAGGATCATAGCACACCTACTGGCTGCCACGCCTCCACACTGAGTAGTCCGTCAGTAAGTACTCAATGGTTCAGTAGACAAGTCCAAAAGGGCCCCTCGCCTCCTAGTGTGTCATACAGCCCCACTGAGTTTTCTGTCACTATGTCTCCTGCCCGTGGTGGATCCTTCCAGAATCTTCCCACGAGGTGAGGGTTTGTAGAGTGTTATGTTGGTGGCTGAAGGTATACAGGGAGCCCACATTGTGGGTCCCCCTTAGTATCCCAGCGTTGGTGGTGTAGTTGATGGACGGGTGTTTGTTGATAGGTTGTTGCCTTGGTGGTGTGTTGACACACAGTTTTTGTTGAGTTGGTGTGATCCTCGGTAGTGGTGGCCTTGTTTTATCTTGTTCTTTGGTCGGAGGCTTTGGTGCAGAGAGAAAGGGCCCATAGTTGTGGCAACCCCCGGTGTCCGACGAGGTGTTTGTGTGGGGCCCTGGGTTGAGGCAACCCCCAGTCTCATGTGCCTGGTGGGAGACGTTGGAGGGGCCCCTGTTGGTGGTAGCCCTGTGTTGTGGTGTTGGTTGTTTTTTAGTGTGGGAGGGTGCCGTTTGTTCTGACAGAGGTGGTGCCGATGGTGGCGTAGGAGGAGCAGCAGTTCCTGTGGCCATCTGGAGGGTGGCTGTCGTCTTTGTAGTCGTCACTGTCATTGCTAGAACTGCTGCTGTAGTAGTTGCTACTACTAACGTCATTGCTGTTGGTCTCGTTGTACTCTGCTTTGCCTGAGCCGTGTAGGTTTTATGAGAGTCCATCCGGTGTGATGGTGCCCAATCGGGCTATCCAGTAGCGTTCCCTCTTGCGTTGTTTTTCTGTGGTCCATTGAGGGTTGTGTTCCAGTCCTGTCATTCGTAGTTGCTCTTGTCTGTGGACATGGAGGAAGTGTTTGAATTAGTGGAGTATCTGTGCGCTTTGACCGGAGGAGTGTTGATCACAGATTTGTAGTCCATGATGTCTGTTACTAACTCGTTCTTGTCAATCTTGGTGGGGGAATGGGCGAGTTCTGTCCAGCCTAGTCCTTCTAGTTGATTCCCAATCCCTTCCACCCGGGTTTGGGTTTGGGAGGCTCAAGGTACCTTCACTACCGTGATCATCTCCTGCCCAGATACCCTGGTAGGGGTATATTCCGGGCTAGGGTCAGACCAGGTTGTGTTCCTCATCGGAAGCCCTCCCTGTGCCACCCGGGTTTGGGTATGGCCGGGTCTCTGGGGTTCCGGAGATGGTGGTGTAGGTCTGTTGCTTTTAAGGTGGAAAGTGTCTGGGCCTGCCCCATCCAGTGGGGAATGGTAGTGGTCTTCCGATGGACGAGTGTAGGTCTTATGTTGTCTGTAGCATTGACCTGGGTAGAGCTTCCGGTGTTCTATTTGCCCGTCCACTCTTAAAAGAGCTGGATTGTGGCCTGTTGGTATCGGGTTGCCAGCTTGGAGAAGCCTCCTGTATTTCACCTTTATTTAACCAGGTAAGCCAGTTGAGAACAAGTTCTCATTTACAACAGCGACCTGGCCAAGATAAAGCAAAGCAGTGCGATTTAAAAACAACAGAGTTACATATGGGGTAAAAAACAGTCAAAAATACAACAGAAAATATATATATAGTGTGTGTAAATGTAGCAAGTTATGGAGGTAAGGCAATAAATAGGCTATAGTGCAAAATGATTACAATTAGTATTAACACTGGAATGATAGATGTGCAAGAGATGATGTGCAAATAAAGAAACTGGGTTGCAAATGAGCAAAAATAAATAACAATATGGGGATGAGGTAGTTGGGTGGGCTAATTTCAGATGGGCTGTGTACAGGTGCAGTGATCGGTAAGGTGCTCTGACAACTGATGCTTAAAGTTAGTGAGGGAGTTAAGTCTCCATCTTCAGAGATTTTTGCAATTCGTTTCAGTCATTGGCAGCAGAGAACTGGAAGGAATGGCGGCCAAAGGAGGTGTTGGCTTTGGGGATGACCAGTGAGAGATACCTGCTGGAGCGCATACTACAGGTGGGTGTTGCTATGGTGACCAATGAGCTAAGTAAAGGTGGGGATTTGCCTAGCAGTGATTTATAGATGACCTGGAGCCAGTGGGTTTGGTGACGAATATGTAGTGAGGACCAGCCAACGAGAGCGTACAGGTCACAATGGTGGGTAGTATATGGGGCTTTGGTGACAAAACGGATGGCACTGTGATAGACCACATCCAATTTGCTGAGTAGAGTGCTGGAAGCTATTTTGTAAATGACATTGCCGAAGTCAAGGATCGGTAGGATAGTCAGTTTTACGAGGGCATGTTTGGCAGCATGAGTGAAGGAGGCTTTGTTGCGAAATAGGAAGCTGATTCTAGATTCAACTTTGGATTGGAGATTCTTAATGTGAGTCTGGAAGGAGAGTTTACAGTCTAACCAGACACCTAGTTATTTGTAGTTGTCCACATACTCTAGGTCAGACCTGTCGAGAGTAGTGATTCTAGTCGGGTGGGCGGGTGCCAGCAGCGTTCGATTGAAGAGCATGCATTTAGTTTTACTAGTGTTTAAGAGCCATTGGAGGCTACTGAAGGAGTGTTGTATGGCATTGAAGCTCGTTTGGAGGTTTGTTAAGTGTCCAATGAAGGGCCAGATGTATACAAAATGGTGTCGTCTGCGTAGAGGTGAATCTGAGAGTCACCAGCAGCAAGAGCGCCATCATTGATATACACGGAGAAAAGAGTCGGCCCGAGAATTGAACCCTGTGGCACCCCCATAGAGACTGCCAGAGGTCCAGACAACAGGCCCTCCGATTTGACACATTGAACTCTGAGAAGTAGTTGGTGAACCAGGCGAGGCAGTCATTTGAGAAACCAAGGCTATTTAGTCTGCCAATAAGAATGAGGTGGTTGACAGAGTCAAAAGTGTCGTGGATAATTATCACTATACTTGTTAACAATCAAAAGTTCTTCCAGAGTTTTTGTTGGATCAAGACAGACTTTTATTACATGAAACAACAAAAGCCGAGCTGGTCCATGGAGTAGCTGCTTGCCATGACTTGAAGCTCTCTTTTTATACAGACACAAATGCATAGTCAAGCTTACACAACATACAGTGGGGAGAACAAGTATTTGATACACTGCCGATTTTGCAGGTTTTCCTACTTACAAAGCATGTAGAGGTCTGTAATTTTTATCATAGGTACACTTCAACTGTGAGAGACGGAATCTAAAACAAAAATCCAGAAAATCACATTGTATGATTTTTAAGTAATTAATTTGCATTTTATTGCATTGATCACCTACCAACCAGTAAGAATTCCGGCTCTCACAGACCTGTTAGTTTTTCTTTAAGAAGCCCTCCTGTTCTCCACTCATTACCTGTATAAAAGACACCTGTCCACACACTCAATCAAACAGACTCCAACCTCTCCACAATGGCCCAAGACCAGAGAGCTGTGTAAGGACATCAGGGATAAAATTGTAGACCTGCACAAGGCTGGGATGGGCTACAGGACAATAGGGAAGCAGCTTGGTGAGAAGGCAACTGTTGGCGCAATTATTAGAAAATGGAAGAAGTTCAAGATGACGGTCAATCACCCTCGGTCTGGGGCTCCATGCAAGATCTCACCTCTTGGGGCATCAATGATCATGAGGAAAGTGAGGGATCAGCACAGAACTACACGACAGGCTTTTTGGTGTAAACTACACTCGCCGTGTTTGGAGGAAGAAGGATGAGTACAACCCCAATAACACCATCCCAACCGTGAAGCATGGAGGTGGAAACCTCATTCTTTGGGGATGCTTTTCTGCAAAGGGGACAAGACGACTGCACCATATTGAGGGGAGGATGGATGGGGCCATGTATCGCGAGATCTTGGCCAACAACCTCCTTCCCTCAGTAAGAGCATTGAAGATGGGTCGTGGCTGGGTCTTCCAGCATGACAACGACCTGAAACACACAGCCAGGGCAACTGAGTGGCTCCGTAAGAAGCATCTCAAGGTCCTGGAGTGGCCTAGCCAGTCTCCAGACCTGAACCCAATAGAACAACTTTGGAGGGAGCTGAAGGTCCGTATTGCCCAGCGACAGCCCCGAAACCTGAAGGATCTGGAGAAGGTCTGTATGGAGGAGTGGGCCAAAATCCCTGCTGCAGTGTGTGCAAACCTGGTCAAGACCTACAGGAAACGTATGATCTCTGTAATTGCAAACAAAGGTTTCTGTACCAAATATTAAGTTCTGCTTTTCTGATGTATCAAATACTTATGTCATGCAATAAAATGCATTTTAATTACTTAAAAATCATACAATGTGATTTTCTGGATTTTTGTTTTAGATTCCGTCTCTCACAGTTGAAGTGTACCTATGATAAAAAATTAAAGACCTCTACATGCTTTGTAAGTAGGAAAACGTGCAAAATCGGCAGTGTATCAAATACTTGTTCTCCCCACTGTATTTACTTAACTCACTCAGTAAATAAAACCTAAAATTACATGTGTGTGCCCCTTTAAGAAATGTCACTTCTAACCTGTGAAAAGAACCCTAAAATAAAAATAAAAACCCTATACAGCCAACATTTCGTACTAAGTGGGTTGTTATTTGAAAAACATATAGTAAAACAACAAACAAAAATGGACAGGCCTTTTAATAGTCTCAGGAAATATTTCAAAGAAAGAAAATCACTACCCCTTTTTCCTGGAAGAAAACGTGCACATTTCATTAGTTTCCATTTTAAGTCCAAACTATTCAAATTCAAAATTCTCACTATTTAGTTTACCAGTCCACATCTCCTCCTCTTTCAATTCCACATACAACGAAATAATGTCTCATGAGATTTAAACCCCTAGGCTTTTTCCTGAGTCGCATTGCTCTCACTCGATCACACCCAACATGCTTAGTGACTTCAAACTCCAATCCCCAAATATGCTGTCTCTTGCCTCGTTGGTTGCACCTTCCCACATGCCCTGTGACCCCCCCCCCTTCTCTAAAACAATTTACTAATGTGATGATGGTCTGGCCCATCAGTGTTCTCGTCATTCGACGCCCACAACAATTTACTACAACACACAACCCTCAAATTCACCCCCTTCAGCGATTGTTTAAATGCAGCGTGATACAACATTTTATTATTTGTAACCATTATTCATACTGCCAATTTACATGTCACCTTTCAGAATCCATTATCTTTGACCCTTGGGAGGATTCTTTAACCCCACTAAATGTAATACTTTTCCCTGTCGCAAATAGTCATTTCTCAGTGTAAGGAATCTGTGATATTTGATCCCAAGGATCTATTAAAATGTTGTTTGAGACGTGGCCTCCAACATCTCCCTTATCATTCATACTGTAGGGGATTCAATCCTAGAAGAGAAACTCCTAATCAACACACATCAGATATTACCACGTAAGTGGAATATACAACTATAAAATAACGACCCCATAACCACTTTCCGGTAATCTAATCATTTCAACCTATTGCATTGATTTAGTAAAAATATAAATTTGTTGTTCGATCAATCCAGAACCTACAAAAAGTTGCTATCCCATCAGCATAATAGTTAAAACTACCTGCAATCCACTGGTCCATGTACCGAAAACAAATCAACGTTTTAGAAATCATTAACTATTTTCATACTATTGTTAAGTTGCGTCAATTCAAATCTGGTGTTGGAACAAAAGAGGTGAACACACGTCTTTTAAGATATACTAGTATTTTAATTAATGCAAACACTTGAGTGGTAAATATGATGTTCGTATATACGGGCCCACTGAAAAACCACGCAGGGCAGACAGAGAACTGAGCTATTGTTATAAGTTCTTCTTTAAATACTCTGACAGAGGTAGTTCCCGCTCCCTGCTGGGCCTGTCAGAATAGAGGCTGGGTGTGGTTTAAACTTACCCAACCTATCGTTGGCGCTCAGGCTGGTCCCAGACCCTTGGCGCTTCACTGTTGCCGGGCATTAGTTGTTATCTTTACAACTTGTCTCGAGTCAGCAACCTAAGACATAGTTTGTTCTTCTTCATTGTAGCAGTACAAATGTCCTTGAGCAGTTTAACAAAGAGGCAGTGTGTGTGAGTCACACGTCTATCTCAGCCTACCCCCTAACAGTTCCTCACATTAATCACAGCTTGTTATGTTAAACAATCTATACCAGTACAGCACAAACCTATTATGTTTAATCATTAATGTATTCTTTCTAAGCTAGGCACCACTCTCCTTCACACGCACCCTAAATCATGACCTTAGTTATCCACAAACCACCAAAAATGAATAACATATTTGCATTCTCATTACTAGAAGGCATTGTTTTAATTTGTCTTCTCAAACCATTTCGATTCAACACTTATTATTTTCCAATTAACCTACTTTCCTTTTAACCCAGAAAGCCCTCTACAATCTATCATCCACTACCTCTGTCTTTCCATCCAAGGTAATTTACCATATGAAAAGTTATTTCTAAATTATAGTTAAAACAATCAAAACATCTATTCACAGAGGCCACTAATTACTATGTTACCCTAGGCCGGCTTGAGTTGGTAGGACAATCCCTTTCTGATAATCCAATTATTGCAAGCAGTTATCCGGGTCAACACCATCAATGTAACAGATCTGCTTCCGTCATTCTCCTCCCCCGAGCCTGGGCTCGAACCAGGCATCCTCTGAACACATCAACAACTGCCTCCCATGAAACATCATTACCTATCGGTCCACAAAAGCCTCAGCCCTTGCAGAGCAAGAGAAACAACTACTTCCAAGTCTCAGAGCAAGTGAAGTCACTGGTTGAAACACCACTAGTGCGTGCCGCTAACTAACTAGCCATTTCACACCGGTCACACTCACCCCCCTTTGACCACCTCCTCTTCTGCAGCAACCAGTGATCCGGCTGCACCAAATTTAACCCATTATCTGCCTCACATGATCCATAAACGGCACCAACTCCGAAAACTTTAATTTATCGTGTCTCACCCTTGACGTACGTCTACGTTTTGGGGTTAACATATTGTATACTAATAATATTCCAATTATGACTTCATCACAACTCTAATAATCGCTTAAACACACAAAATGCATCATATCTTCACATAATCCACATAGAACGTTTAAACTCCTAGGTACTCACATCAAACAAATCAGTGTTGCCAACTCCCTAGTAAGGAAGGTAGCTATTGGCTGTCCTAAAAGTCGCTAGAAGTCGCTAAATAACGTCCTCACCTAATTTGCATAATTGGCTTTGCCTTTTAAGTATGTTTTTGAGTTGTCCTGTGTTTTTTTATTTTAATTGTATTATTACATCACTAAGTTTGGCGTAGAAATCAGCCTTACAATGAAGGCAGTATGCCCGTGTATCATCTCCAATAAACGGCTTTAACCAGCCTTTGAATTCAGGGTTTGATTTCCACTCCTTTCTGTATTTTTGAATGTACAGTTTAGACTGAGACATGATGACCTAGCCAGCTGGATGTTTAGCTTATGTCACAGAGAAGCACACACACGGTGAACGAGGTGAGTAAGTGACAGCCTGTGTGAGTCAAATGCAGTGATTTTTTTTTTGTGCAGTGATTTATTTTAGACAAAGTGTGTTTTGTATTTACATCACGCCCTGAATGTAAACCAGGGCGGGATCAGCCAGCGGTGGCTTCCCGCATGCGCAATTCATTTGCAGTCTGGACGCGGAGGGGTGAACATCTCCTGCTCTGACTGCAGCTGGGAGGGACTGCTGCACGAGTACTGGGCCGCCTGTAAGTGCTTTGGTACAGGGGTGGGGCCCACGGCAGCACCAGCTGCTCGTTGAGAAGAGTAAGCACAATACGTGCTTTCACGTCAGTCTCCAATAACATCAGAAAAAGTGGCCAGATTTGTCGCTAGTCGCCTTTTGGAAATTTGTTGGTAGAGGAGTCTGAACACTCGCTAAATATAGCGACAAAGTCGCTAAGTTGACAACACTGCAAACAATCCCTTTGTTTAACGATTCTCAATCGACACAAATCAACCTCTACAAACATACTCCCAGCAGAACCAAAAAACTGACCGTAGCTTCCAGGACACCGCCCTGCCCGTCATGGGATCCACCCAGCAAACACAGACCTTCCACCACTCTGTAAAACACCATTCCACTCTCAATACCACTCCTTGATCCTCTATGACTAAAGTCTGCTACACATTGAAACTAATTATCCAAATCTACATTAAAACTCATTCCCATATTCACACAATGTTGTTCTCAAATGCGCTTAATCACTATTTGTAGAACCTACAGGAATATTTTATTCTATCAAAGTGCCCACATTTGGAATGTTAACCCTATCCCTGTTATTATTTTACTGTGGTCAATTTTACCATAATCCTACATCACCTATAATTTTTCCAAATACAATGTCCAAAACATATCCTAAAAGATTGGCTGAAATACAATGTAGACATCATACGATCACACCCGTAAACGTGACCTGTTCTTCCAACAGGATTTATTCTACCCCTCCTGGTAATGTGAATTTTCCACACTCAGTTGGTCAATGAACATCCACGCACCATTTATTCTTCTTTCCTAATGTGAGATTGGCACGCCCTTTCTCCAGCTTCAAACGACCTCAAATATAGTTTCTCTCCTGAACACAGAAAAGGCTATTACTTGCAGGATTTCTTATTATTGTCACTCACACAGATTAGCAGCCACTTGTGCCCAAATGAATCAGACAGTTGAATGACTCACAGCCGCCCAAGCAAACCATTCACCCATACGAGATGAGCAGACCTACTCTATTTAACACTTTCTCTATATTTTGAAGCCCTTGTGGCTATTTAACCCGTTCACCTACTCAGGATGACCAGTTTTAACTCCAATTTATGGTGTCACCTACTCCGGATGACCTACTTTTTTTACCTGATTGGCCCTTTCTAAATTTTGCATCACCACACCACAGGATGATGCACCACCTACCCAAGCAGCCTCTAACAACTCTACGTTAGAGCGGTAACCTTAGGTTATTGGCTAGCCACCTGCCCGTCCAGTCCTCTGTAGTGCTAATTTTAGCTCTCCAAAGCATTTATCCGCAGGATTTACCTTATTTGTAATTAGCACCAATATTCAGCATCGCATGCATGCTTATTTCTCATTCCCACAAAAACTAAGTATTTTTCCTAAATTTAGTTCTTAATGCTGGAGAGACCCCCTCCTGTACCTTACCCTCAGATTCAGCTTGATCGAATCACACTATTTCTATTAAAATAACAAATGTTGCTTACCTCTAACAGTGGCCACTGTATTTGTGTGTGATTCGTTCAAACTTCCTCCGATGGCGAAGCACTCAGCGATCCCTTCCAACCCTGCTCGCAGCGCCAAATATGTCGTGGATAATTATCACTATACTTGTTAATTATCAAAAGTTCTTCCAGAGTTTTTGTTGAATCAAGATAGACTTTTATTACACGAAGCAACGAAAGCCGAGCTGGTCCATGGAGTAGCTGCTTGCCATGACTCGAAGCTCCTTTTATACAGACAAATGCATAGTCAAGCTTATACAACATACATAGCTACTCCAATCTGTGAATGAATGAATGACATCTTTCAGTGTCACATGTTGGTTACTCACAAGGCTACGTGCATTTCTCTAAGTGGGGCGTGACTCAAAAAATTATATACGTACGTTAAAGAACAATCACACTCTGTATTGACTATATTCACTATCCAGACATGCATCTGGAGTACAAAGTATCAATCATGTTCATTCTGTTTTACCTTTATCATTTCATAACACATTATAAAACATATAAATTAATACTTAAACATGGTTTAAACATGTCATCCGTAACCCATTCTCAACCACATATTTAAGCATTTACCAACAGCCATCCTCCCTGGCCCTTGAGATTATGTGCATGTGTCAGGTCATAAGCACAAACAAGTGATAACACCAGTTCCATTGTTAATCCAATCTCCACACAGCTACCACAATAAGTTTTATCTCCATCACATGTCATTGACATACCCAGATCAGCTGCAGGGAGTTATCAGAAGCACAGCGTTTGCACTAAAGAAATGTCTCTGCTCTGATTTAACCCTTTAATTGGTTCTTAATCCATAAGCATGTAAGGCATATAGGTGTTTCATTCTACAACATATGTACTAGAAAATCATCCATATGGTCCGTATTCTCCTTAACCAGCGCCAGAGTGGTTGAATTGGGTGAGGAAGGGTTAATAAAAGCTGTAAGTCTAACAACCTGTTTCATCATGCCAGGCGGGAAGGACCTGGTCATTTGTAATTCTGCTAAAATTTCTGCATGATGAATGGCTTGTAATCATTTAAAATACTGCTTAGTCAATTTAGGGTCGAAAGAGGTTTTAAGAGTGTCTGAACTTAAGGTGGGTGTATTCTCCCCCAGATCTATAGATTGTGCCAAAGGCCCAAACCGATTTCTTATAGGAAGCGTCATTTTCCACCACCGTAAAAAAGAACAGCAATCAACAATGTTGTCCCAACTGAGTCTCCACTACACCATGGGAAGAAAAAGAAAATTCTCATAAAAAAAACAGGACATAAAAACAATTCAAATCATGAAAGTCACTTGATGTTATCCTACCCAAACATTATTTGGTAATTGTTCACTAAACAGTCCAAAGGAAATTGTCCATGAAATCAACAATGTTCAAAGGTTAAAAATCCTTTACCGTAATCCTTTTCCAGGTTTTGGTTCTCTCTGGAGCTTCCTTTCAAGTGAACTTGGAGTCCAAGAGGACTGATTGTTGTTTCATGGTTTCTACTTCTACCAAATTGTGGTGCTCACTAGAGCTTTCTTTTCTGATCCACTTAGGAGGTACAGGAATCCAGAAAAAGGGTAAGTATTACCTTCATATGCTAGATTCTATTGCACTATTGTTACATGGCTTGTTTGAGCCAAACAGTGCAAAAAAACTGGTTTCTCAAACCAGTGAGTGAACCATAAAAGGTCTAAAGTAGTTTAAGCTATTTTGTTTCCTTTTATCTTGGATTTTAGGATATTTTAAAGACCTGTTATGGGAACTTTCAGGAGTTAAAACAGAGACCTGACGTTTCAGCATGATAGTTTTCTTCGGGGGGGGGGGGGATTAGGGTTAGGTTGAGGAATCCACAAGGTCGATCTGGAGCCTAACGGATGCTGCACGGAGACCGGGGGGTAGGGCACTCCGCTTGCCAAGCAGGAGCATCGAGGGATCCGGGCACAACCAGCCCAGGAATTTTTTTAGTGGTGGCTAGTGATCCATTCAGCGCCATTGTTGACCCTTCGTTGCCCACTTTGATCGCGTTGGTTATGGGGTGCGTTGGTGGATAGGATGTATCCTATTTCCAGTGTCCGTTGGTAGAGGTCGGGTCAAGGTAGGGGAGAGGGTAGAGGTAAGTGAGAGTTAAGGGTTAGGTTAATGTAAGTGCAGTTTCATAGTGCAAGTGATAAGTGCAATTAGTCCAACATTTTGTTAAGTTGTAGAATTGCCTTCGGAATAGAAGGGTACTTGGCCCTATTTTTTTTACCCTTAGATAGTCTGTACCTGCGGTCAGAGGGAAAGAGCTGGAATTCAGAGTGGATGGAAAGAAAAGTCAACCGCTATTTTATTTGCCTTTTGGAGGGCTCTTCCCAGTTAGAGAGATGACAGTTCTTGCTGTTGCTGCCCCATCATTTTTCCCGCAAGTCCTGACTATTTTGCCCAACCAATTTTTTCCAAACCAGCAGTTCAAGTAGGACAGAATGTTCTCAATGAATGATTTATTAAAGAGAACCATGATTGTTAGATCAACATTAAAGCGCAGTTTCCGTAGGCCAACAGACTTGTCAATGACTAGCCCAAGGTATTTGTACTCCTCCACTCTTTCAATGGGCTCACCTTTTATCAGTGATGGTGTGTGCATGGTAGTGTTCTTTCGAAAGACAATCACCATGTCCTTTTGTTTTTTATGTATTCAATTTTAGATGGGATGACTCACACCAGACAGTAAAATCATTCAGAGATGGTCCGTGCTCCATCTATCCCCTTCGAGAAGACTGACCAAAGCAGTGTTGTCAGCATATTTGATCAGGTGGCGCCCTGGGAACCGGCAGCGGTCTGTATACAGTATGTATGGCACTGGTGAAAGAACACTGCCCTGTGGGGTTCCAACTGAAATAGTGCGCACCTCAGAGAGTGTATTGCCAACTCGTACCTGCTGAGACCTATCAGTTAGGAAGTTGGTGATCCATGTGATAAGCTTAGCATCAAGTTCGAAGTCTCCTCTGTCTGTCCGCGAGGACCAACGGATTGATTGTGTTAAATGCCAAGGAGAAATCTGCGAACATGATACACACATGGATTTTACTGTCCTCCAAATGCACATTCACCAGATGTAAGATATGCATATGTGAATAACTCATGTCGCAGAGTTTGGTAAAATGCAAGCATAATCCTTTACTCAGGTGTGTTACATCCCAATCACACTCATAATGCACCTGTTTATCTATCCTAGATAGGTGCCTGTTATGTCATTTCATAGTGTTGTGTGAACCAGGTTAAAGTTTGTAACTTTGGGATAAGGATTGGCTCTAAGGGCTGGGTCGGTCGGGCTGGGGTGTTAAGTTGCGTCAATTCAAATCTGGTATTAGGAACAAAGAGGTCAATACACGTCTTCTAAAATAGACTAGTATTTTAATTAATGCAAACCACTTCAATGGTAAATATGTTCGTATATATGGGTCCACTGAAATACCGCGCAGGGCACTCAGAGAACTGATCCATTGTTCTAAGTTCTTCTTCAAATACTCTGACAGAGATAATTCCCGCTCCCTGCTGGCCAATCAGAGTAGAGACTGAGCGTGGTTTAGACTTACTCAGCCAATCGTTGGCGCACAGGCTGGTCCCAGCCCCTTGGCGCTTTACCGTTGCACGGCATAAGTTATCATCACAACCTGTAGAGTCAGCACCTTTTTGCAGTACACATGTCCTTGAGTATGATGGTTTAACAAAGAGGCAGTGTTCGTGTATGTGAGACATTTGAGACAACTCCCCCTACTCCCTAACAGCTCCTCACATGAATCACAGCTTGTTATGTGAAACAATTTCAGTACAGTAAATGTAATATAAATGTAATATGCCATTTAGCAGACGCTTTTATCCAAAGCGACTTACAGTCATGCGTGCATAAATTTTTTGTGTATGGGTGGTCCCGGGGATCGAACCCACTACCTTGACGTTACAAGTGCCGTGCTCTACCAGCTGAGCTACAGAGGACCACCATTATGTTTAATCATTAATGCATTCTTTCTAAGCTAGGCATCACATCTAGATCCCCACAGGTGCAAAGCGGGGCTGATTTAGCGAAAATTTGAGCCAATACAAGAAACATATTTCACCCTAGGAAATGGGCGCAGGTCGGAGGGCCATCTAACATGTGCAAGCAGAGGGCCAGCAAGCGAAACAGACCAATGAAGCGTGGGTAAACGGCATGGGTTAGACTCTTGGTGGACCGACAAAAGACCACAGCCAAGAAGGGAACACCACTAGCACCGGCGTAAATACGTGCTGGCCGAAGGGAGTAGAAAAGGGAGGACACAGTAATGAAAGTGCCCCCCAACCATATTGCCTGGGATGTGCCCGACCGGTGCAGGCGGAGGTACAGTGGGGGAAAAAAAGTATTTAGTCAGCCACCAATTGTGAAAGTTCTCCCACTTAAAAATATGAGAGAGGCCTGTAATTTTCATCATAGGTACACGTCAACTATGACAGACAAAATGAGAAAAAAAATTCCAGAAAATCACATTGTAGGATTTTGTATGAATTTATTTGCAAATTATGGTGGAAAATAAGTATTTGGTCAATAACAAAAGTTTCTCAATACTTTGTTATATACCCTTTGTTGGCAATGACACAGGTCAAACGTTTTCACAAGGTTTTCACACTGTTGCTGGTATTTTGGCCCATTCCTCCATAGAGATCTCCTCTAGAGCAGTGATGTTTTGGGGCTGTCGCTGGGCAACACAGACTTTCAACTCCCTCCAAAGATTTTCTATGGGGTTGAGATCTGGAGACTGGCTAGGCCACTCCAGGACCTTGAAATGCTTCTTACGAAGCCACTCCTTCGTTGCCCGGGCGGTGTGTTTGGGATCATTGTCATGCTGAAAGACCCAGCCACATTTCATCTTCAATGCCCTTGCTGATGGAAGGAGGTTTTCACTGAAAATCGCACGATACATGGCCCCATTCATTCTTTCCTTTACACGGATCAGTCGTCCTGGTCCCTTTGCAGAAAAACAGCCCCAAAGCATGATGTTTCCACCCCCATGCTTCACAGTAGGTATGGTGTTCTTTGGATGCAACTCAGCATTCTTTGTCCTCCAAACACGACGAGTTGAGTTTTTACCAAAAAGTTCTCTTTTGGTTTCATCTGACCATATGACATTCTCCCAATCCTCTTCTGGATCATCCAAATGAACTCTAGCAAACTTCAGACGGGCCTGGACATGTACTGGCTTAAGCAGGGGGACACGTCTGGCACAGCAGGATTTGAGTCCCTGGCGGCGTAGTGTGTTACTGATGGTAGGCTTTGTTACTTTAGTCCCAGCTCTCTGCAGGTCATTCACTAGGTCCCCCCGTGTGGTTCTGGGATTTTTGCTCACCGTTCTTGTGATCATTTTGACCCCACGGGGTGAGATCTTGCGTGGAGCCCCAGATCGAGGGAGATTATCAGTGGTCTTGTATGTCTTCCATTTCCTAATAATTGCTCCCACAGTTGCTTTCTTCAAACCAAGCTGCTTACCTATTGCAGATTCAGTCTTCCCAGCCTGGTGCAGGTCTACAATTTTGTTTCTGGTGTCCTTTGACAGCTCTTTGGTCTTGGCCATAGTGGAGTTTGGAGTGTGACTGTTTGAGGTTGTGGACAGGTGTCTTTTATACTGATAACAAGTTCAAACAGGTGCCATTAATACAGGTAACGAGTGGAGGACAGAGGAGCCTCTTAAAGAAGAAGTTACAGGTCTGTGAGAGCCAGAAATCTTGCTTGTTTGTAGGTGACCAAATACTTATTTTCCACCATAATTTGCAAATAAATTCATTAAAAATCCTGCAATGTGATTTTCTGTATTTCTTTTCTCATTTTGTCTGTCATAGTTGACGTGTACCTATGAAAATTACAGGCCTCATCTTTAAGTGGGAGAACTTGCACAATTGGTGGCTGACTAAATACTTTTTTCCCCCACTGTATATGTCTGCCAAATCGTAATCACTCAACTTATTTTTTGATATTGCGCAGAAAAATCATATTCCCCCTCTAAGTATGTGTTGAAATCCCCCATTATCACTGCGGTTTGTGCACAGAACATCTGGTAAGTGCTTAAAGAAGTCTAACCTTCCCCCTTTTAATGTAGGTGCGTACACGTTTACTAGGCGAATCTTATTATTAAGCTTGCCATCTACGTACATAAGCCTCCCTGGTAAGATGATTCTTACCTCCTCAATAACAAAACCAGTGTTCTTAAATACTATCCCCACCCCGTCCGAATGCACATTGCCTATGCTCCATGCTGAAGCCCCCGCCTTCCAGTCCTTACTCAACCTTTTAATGTCCTCCGTGTTCTTTAAATGACACTCCTGAAGGAAGCACACTTGGATGTCCAATGCCTTTAAGGAGAAAAACAGAGATGCCCTCTTAGCAGTGTCTCTCAATCCCCTGGCGTTAACCTGAGAAGACGTTAAATATAATTTGGTTTTATCTGATGTTCCGTCTCCATTCCCCTTTGTGAGCAGCTCTATGGTGGACAACCTGAAGTCAACCACAATGTTTCTGACCAACTCCGGCTGGGAATCCACGCTGCCCTCGCTGTCCTCTTCTGCTGGTGTACCGGCCAGTTCTGATGTATACTCTGCTGCTGAGGACAGCTCCGGACCCGGGGCACCTTCCTCTCCAGTCACCTCGTTCTCCAAAGCGTGGAACCTGCTGAATGTCTATTACTTGTTTTTTGTACTCATTGTCCAGCCTTTCCTCTGTTACTTTTCTTTTTGCTGTTTTCTTTCCCCCCGACTGTTTTCCAATCCATCTCTTTATCCTCTTCTGTTTCACCCCACTGTACTCTGCCTTCCTCTGGGGTATCCGGTATTATCATCCCCTGAAACGATTCCTCTGTTGCCATCTGTTCCTGTTGAGCTGAGGTTCCGGATGTCCAGCAGCGCGGAAGAGCCGACGGGAGGGTCCCACGTAAGGTATCTCCAGCCACCACGCTCCCGTCTACAACCGCAGGCGCATGGTCTCTCGAGATCTCGTCCAAGACCACCTCAATCTCGTAGTGATTCTGCGTAGGTTTTATGCCTGCCCCGGCAGTCCTTGAACATGTGCTCAGTTGAATCACAGAGATTGCAAGATTTGGGTTTTTGGCAAGCCCTTGCCAGATGACCCGCCTCCAGACAGGCCCTCCTCTCCACATCTTCTCCACATTTTAGGCTGCCCATAAAAGTACCCCTTTACACCACCAATGTAGAAGGACGCTGGTGGGTATTTAATTCCTCCCATCTGTGTTCTAAATCGGACAGCATATTTTCTATTTCCGTTCCACATTCCATCATTATCAATTTATTTTGTTCCGGGCCCCAGTACATCACAATATTTACCCAGGAAGGATCGCATGTCCTGCTCTTTCACATACGGATTCTGCATGCAAACAGTTATGGTCCTTACCCGACTTGCGAACAGAGGCTCCATGTTGAAGTTGGAAATCGGCGTTCCGTCCTTGTATTCCAAGCTTCCTGACACAAGTAGTCCCCCATGAAGGTTACCTCGAAAGCATTCCGTAGAGGAACATCTCTGTAGCAGTAGATTCGTTCTGCCGTCACTCCAAGAAAATCAAAGATGACTTATTTCGCAAAACTCCTTCTTCCCATGCTGAACTGCGTTCCATCTTTTTCTTTCCCGACAAATCGGATTGTGTTCAGTAGTCGTGCCGAAGGGGCCGACGTAAAATCTCCTGTCGCCATCACCTACTCTTCTCTTTTGTTGACAAAACCACTTGATCTTAGCCAAAAGGCCGAGAAGCGATAACCCACAAATTGACCCCTGCACCCGCCGGGCACCCGGGGGTCTCGGGAGACCTCAGCGGTTTAGCAAAAGTGGGCCTCCTCCCATCGCAACCCCCCACGTTTCCCTGGCGACAGGCAAGTGTTTTTTCCAAAAAGTCGCTGATGCGTCAAGTCCCTACTAGCTCTTTACGTCCAGTGCTATTTCTTCAAAGGCCGGAAAATACGCCAGTCGTCATTGTCGGGCTTGAATTCAATTGGCCGAGTGACTACTTTGACTGGAAAATTACGCCGGTCAGCCAGCATGAACTCAAATGCAAAAGGTCTGCGTGGCAGGCAGACACAGTCTCTGTTGATTTCTCTTGAAACAAGATAATCGGGCTCTGCCAGAAGCAAAGCCCCTCCAAAAATACGTTGAAGTCGTAAGTGTTCCTCTCCACGGAAGTCTTTGGCGAAAGGCTTGTGCGTAATGAAGAGAAACCAGAGTCGTATGGAAGTCAGAGGTCGGGGCCCGAGACGCACTCGGTTTACTCTAGGCCGGGTTGTCCCCGAACCCACTTGCCAAGTTTTCGGGGGCTGTGGGGAAAAAGTCAGACAGACAGACACAGACCCACTATCCTGGTGAAGTATGCTCTTTTTTTGGTCAAAAACAGACAGACACACAATCCTGGTGAATGCCAAATGTTTTTTTTTTTTAATTAAGAAAAATGGAGGGAAACGCTGGACCCCACGAAAATCGCTTTGCCCTTCTATCAGTTAGGATTTTTTTTTATTTCTCTTCTTCTGCTGGCTGTTTACCTACCTCCGTGTTGTTGTTTTCCTTGACAATGGGAGAAAAGTGTTGCACCGTTCCCTGTGGTCAGTCCTGTCATTTTTCTTATGTAACAGGGTCATGATTCCTACTCTAAAACTGTCAGGTAGTCTGTCAAGTTGTTCAAAGTCAGTAAAAACTGTCAGAAGTTCGTCGGCTAAAACATCCCAAAAGGTCAGATAAAACTCCAAAGGGAGGCCGTCCTCCCCCGGTGATTTACCCCTCTTAAAATGTCAGTCCTTTGTCGAGTTCTGTCATTGTCAAGTCTTTTGTTAGGTCGTCTGTATTGGGTAAAATTCTGTCAATATGATAAAACATCCCTCATGGTTTCCTCGCACATGTCTTTTTCCTCAAACAGCTCCCCATAAAACTCTGACTACTTATTTTATTCCCTCTGTTTTTAAAAACCAAATCTTTATCTTTTAACCCTGTCATTACCCTTGCTAACTATGTTCTTAAAAAAGTGCACTTCTCCCCCTCTTCTAATTCCCTTTCTTTACATCTTAAAATAACCCCCTTGCTCTTCTGTTCTGCTAAAAATGCCATTTCTTTCTTTACTTCTTGGATTTCTTGGTTAAAATCAAAACACCGTTCCAGTCGTTTCTGCAGTCCCAACATGCGTCTTTCTCTCTAAAGAAGGTCCTCGTCTTGCCCTTCACAATTTCCCACCACTGTGCTCGTGTGTCAAAGAAGTCCTGTAGCGTCTGCCACTGGCTGAACTGCTCCCTGTACTGACTAACTACTCTATCATCTTCTAAAAGGGAGCAGTTCAGTTTCCAGGGCCCTCTTCCTACAGTCACACCCGAAGTTAGTGAAAGGGTGCACGTCAGCATTACGTGATCTGAGAAGAAAGCAGGTGTTATTCTAGCATCAGTTGGCGGGCAGTCACGGGTAAACAGATAGTCAATAAGAGAGGCTCTGGTGCCGTCACCACTGGTCCAGGTGAAGCCCTCCTCTCTTGGATGCAGGGTTTTAAAACAGTCAGTTAGTTTAAAATCCCTGCACAACCCTTGCAATAAAACACTAGACCTATCTACCTTAAAATCTTCTCCCGCTCCTCTCCTGTCTGCTCTACTTAAAACACAGTTAAAATCCCCACCCACCACTAGAGGATCCCTCCCCAGCATGTGGGACTGCAGGTCTTCAAAGTGTGCAACGGTCGTGTTTGTTATTAAAACCATATACATTTAGCACGTTAAAATCCCTCCCCATAAAAGTACGTTGGCTAAAAGAGCACGCCCCCCAACCACCACTGTGCTCCCCCTCACCACCACCTGTGGGGTCTTGAATAAAATGGCAACACCATCGTTTCTGTTAAAATTGGATCCGCTCCAAATGGAGGGCCCGTGCTGCCACTTCTCCTCCCATTTGCTGTAAGAGGATAAAAAGGGTAGACCACACTCCTGTAATAAAAACACATCTGAATTGTGCTCTTACTTCAGTCTTTATACTCCTAACATTTATGGTGGTGATGTTAAAAGCCATAAGAGGTGAGTAAAAGGAAAGGCGGCATTAAAACAGTTTAAAAGGGGTTATTTTTCAGATCCTTTCTCTCCCTACGGGGTAAGGGAGAGGAGGTTAAAACAGGGTTTAAAAATGATTCCTGGTTTGGAGAGTTGGATGGGAAGACCCTGGACTCATCCTCCCCCTGGGAGCTCTCCCACTCCAATTTGCCCTTTTTTTCCTCACCCTGTTCAGGGTCGGAGAGCTCCTCTGCGTTTCTCTTCCGTATGGGAAGGTGTACGCCCAGGGTCTCTCCCCCCTCTCCTGCACCTTCCTCGCTTGACAGTGTCGTTTCGTTGTCATCATACTGTCAGACGCACTTGGGGAGCTCTCTCTCTCCAGAGCAGTCTCTCGGCCCTTTCTCCTTCAGGGGTCGCTTCAGTCTGGGGCAGGGTGGTTGGGGGGAGGGGGGTTTCCTCCCCTCCCCTCCCCTCCCACTTCTTCCACCACTGCGCCTTCCGCGCCCTCCACCGCCACTACTGCCACCTTGGCAACTGCCACTTTCTCCTTCTGGCGCTCGTAAGACCGGTCCGCAGCCGCCGCCTCCATCCGGCCAAGCCTGACCTTATTGGCCCAGGAGGAGGGGCAGCTGCGGATGAGGTGGGACCGCTCGCCACAGAGGTTGCATGACCTTCCATTCATGCAATCCTCGTAGCGGTGGCCCACCTCCCGGCACTTCATGCAGGCTTCTGCTAGGTGGCCATGCTCACCACACTTACGGCACTGCTTAGGCTGGTCCTGGTAGTGAACATGGCCCCTGTTCTCTCCAAGGACTATGGTGGATGGGATGGCTTTCAACCCACCATAGCCCCCGGGATCCTCCCTCTGCTGGACAGTGACCCTCCAGGCCCCTTTCCAGATCCCATCGGGATTCTTCACCTGGGTCAGGGGCCCTTTCACGTTGTTGTACCGTTTCATTATACATACGGACAATCACGGTTTTAATGCTATTGTCCGTCAGCTTGATCATCTCAAACATAGCTGCTAGAGATCCCTGGGTGTTCTGGAGTTTCCCCCAGAACTCCCTTTGGAAGCTGGCGCAACATCGAAGCAGTTCACCTATGCAGGTATAAAATTGAGTTCCTTTTGGAGGATAAGGGTGACACAGAAAGAAAAAAAAATACTCACTATCTAGACAATATTGAGGGGTGAGGAGGCTAGCCGGCCTCACCAGCAGGCCAGGCTATGCTAACCAGCTAGCTGGCCGGCCAGCCAGCAAAATGCCCCAAGTGGCAACAAAAAGCAACAAACAAAAACCAAGACAAGGGAAAATTCAGGGGATGGAAAAAAACTATTGGACGAGTACGGATGGGTTAACGGGGACTACAAAAACCAACAAACAATGCCTGCCAAGCCTGAGGGGCGAGGAGGCTAGCAGGCCAGTCAAGCTAAAGCTAAGAGGCCGGCTAGCCAGCAAGCCAACCCAGCTAGGAAACACTACACAAAAAGAAACAAGGGGGTTAAAACTAAGGATACAAGAGGATGGGGAAACAAGGAAAACAAACAGTAAGAAAAAAAGTAAGTAAAGTATAAAAGGTACACAACAACAAAAAACCACAAAACACAAAAAATAGACAAATAAATGAAGGGGCTCTTTACTCACCCTACAGGTGCTGACCAGCCCTAGCCCCCCTTTCCACCGCTCTATGGTGGCATGGTGACCCCACTTCCTCTCCTCCCTCCTTATCCTCCCTCTCAAATCTCCCTCCACCCCACAGTTTGCCCCCGACTTTACCAAACTTTGCCTAGCATCCCACAGCCCTTGTTTAAGAAGGCTGATCAGCCACAACAAAAAACGTTCCCTACTTACCCCTCCTGCTCTCCCTATTCCTCTCTCCACCCTCGCCCATGTTAAAACAAAATCCCCCTTAACTCTACCTAGTAAACACTGTGCCCTGGCCCACACTACTCCTGCGAAAGCACAGTCCCAGTACATGTGGCGTATCGTCTCCTCCCCAACGCAAGTTGGTCTCGGACACTGAGGGGATCGTGCCAAACTATGCCGGTACGATGGATCTTACCAGCAAGCACTTGTGGAGGCTTAACCAATTTAGATCCTTGAGGCGGTTGTCCAAACCCTGCACCTGTATGTTCTCCCAGACCACAGCAGGGGTACCCACCACAGGGGCCGCACAAACGCTACGTCTAACCTCCTCGTACAGGTGTCTGTGATCCAGGTGTCTGACTTCAACCTCTGGATGTGCACGCAGCCACTTCACCGCATGGCTGAAGTGCCACGGCAGCTGTTCAGCCCGAGGACCCGTGTTGGACCACACCATTAAGCTTCTCGCCTGGTACGAGAAAAACACCCGCAGAAAATAACCCGGAGGGATGAATCACCGGATTAGCGAGCTCATTCAACAAAGACGAAACAAAAATCGAGTCCAGCTTGAGTGGGAAATGTCGGACTCCCCTTCCACATGGTTGAGAGCATGCGAGCCCTGGCGACATACTCATACCTGCCCCCCCACATTAACTGAAACAAGCCATACTAGCCCCCTCCTCATGCTCGCTGGCAATGGATAAATGTATGCCAAATAGACGGGAAGGCAGTACATCCACCTTCAGGACCAGGACCTTGCCCAAGAAAGACAAAGATCTAGCCTTCCACATTGCCAGCTTCCTCTGCACCACAGCAACCCTCATGTTCCAGTTCAGTGTCGTAGTCGGAGGTCTCAAAGTGGACCCCAAGAATCCTCAGGGCCCCATTACAGAGATAGTCCCCCGGGCACATCCGTCCTGCCCCACCATCTGCCGAAATACTTAACAGACGACTTGGCGAGGTTAAGGACCGCTCCTGACGCGCGGGTGACGTCTCCAATTATGGCCAGAGACCTTAGCAGGCACGAGTCCTTGCACAAATGCAAGGTGGTGTCATCGGCATACTGTGTTACCTTAACATGCAAACCCTCCACCCCTGCGTCAGCCCTAATAGCAGCCGCCAAGGGCTCTATATAGAGCACGAAAAGGAGTGCCGAGAGCGGGCATCCCTGCCTGACCCCTGAGGAGAGGCCAAACACGTCACCCAGATGGCTGTTTATGCTCACCCTGCTCCCACATACAAAATCTTGATCCACTTTCTAAAGCGATCACTAAACCCTAACCTACCGAACACTCTGAAAAGAAAAACCCTACTGACGCGATCGAAAGCCTTGGCCTGATCAAGTGCCGCTACCATTAGAGGCAGTCTTCTATCCTCAACCCAGGCGATGGAGTCCCTGATCAGTTGGAGGTTCCACCTAATGGAACGGCCTTCCACCCCACACGTTTGATCCTCATGGACAACATAGGGAAGGGCTGTGCGCAAACGGTCTGCCATGACCTTAGCTAGTATCTTATAATCTACGCACAGCATGGTCAACCAAGAACAGATTTCTCTTTTGGAAAAGTTTTTATTGGTACAAATCCTTTTGAAACAGCTCACATTTTTTATTCATTTACACACAAAAACAGCATTACATTACAATTACATTTAAAAAAGGTACATGTTTATTTAAAACAATCCTGCATAAAAGTACCCTTTCTTGTAAAAGCCAATCTATAAAAAGCCATTTTAAAATGTGTATACATGATTTAACAAGGTAAAACATTTTTAAGACATGAAGAGCCTGTCAAAGTCCCTTTGTTAAAAAGCTGTCTTCGGTCCTACAAACTTTAACCTGGTTCACACAACACTATGAAATGACATAACAGGCACCTATCTACGATAGACAAACAGGTGCATTATGGAGTGTGATTAGGATGTAATACACCCGAGTAAAGGATTATGCTTGTATTTTAAACTCTGCGACGTGAGTTAGTCACATATCTTCTTACATCTGGTGAATATGCATTTGGAGGACAGTAAAACCCATGTGCGTATCATGTTCGCAGATTTCTCCTCGGCATTTAACACAATCAATCCGTTGGTCCTCGCGGACTTGATGCTATGCTTATCACATGGATCACCAACGTCCTAACTGATAGGTCTCAGCAGGTACGAGTTGGCAATACACTGAGGTGTGCACTATTTCAGTTGGAACCCCACAGGGCAGTGTTCTTTCACCAGTGCCATACATACTGTATACAGACCGCTGCCAGAGCCGGTTCCCAGGGCGCCACCTGATCAAATATGCTGACGACACTGCTTTGGTCAGTCTTCTTTAATGTTGATCTAACAATCATGGTTCTCTTTAATAAATAATTGAGACATTCTGTCCTACTTCTTGAACTGCTGGTTTGGGAAAAATAGGTTGGGCAAGATAGTCAGGACTTGCGGGAAAAATGACGGGGCAGCAACAGCAAGAACTGTCATCTCTACCTGGGCAGAGCCCTCCAAAAGGCAAATATAATAGCGGTCGACTTTTCTTTCCTTCCACTCCGAATTCCAGCTCCTTCCCTAAGGGCCGCAGGTACAGACTACCTAAGGGTAAAAAAAATAGGGCCAAGTACCCTTTATTCCAAAGGCTAGTCTACAACTTTATCAAAATCTTGGACTAATTGCACTTATCACTTGCACTATGAAACTGCACTTACCCTGCCTATTTGCTTGTAAATATCCTTTACTATTAATTGTTTATATTTGATGTTTTATGGACTGCAGCAAAATGAATTCTCTCTGAGGACATGAACGTTTTCTGAATCTGAAAATATTTTTTTCCAGGTCTCCTTTTTACAAGAGGTTCATTTAAGGGACATGGGGGATGTTTCTGTTTTTTCAAGGGGTGGGCAAAGGGAGAGTCCAGATGGGGAATATGGGGTGTGCACCCTTCTGGGGTGGGGATCCTGTTTGGGGATAGGGAGTTTTGTTTGGATGGTTGTGTCACGTTTCGGCCGAGACTGCTCCTCCTCCTGGTTCGGGCAGGCTTCGGCGAGCGCCGTCCCCGGAGTACTAGCTGCCACCGCTCTGTTTCGTCAGTCGATTGCTTTTGTCTGTATCACCTGTGTCCATTTGTGTGTTGATTGCGTGCCCTATAAGTTCCTTGTTTTGTGCTAGTATTAGTGTGTTGTTATTTTTACTGCCACAGTGTCGGAGCTACGTCTTTGCTCCCTGTTTGTTTTGTGTTTAGTGTTTACGCGTGTGCGTAATTCTCCCTCGCCTCTTTGTGTTTTTGAGGTCAGAGGTGTTCCAGTTATTCTTTGGACTATTAAATATACTGTTGGACTTTACCTCAGTGTCCTGCGCCTGACTCCTCCACCACATCCACATCGGTATCGTGACAGAACAACACACCAACATGGAGTCAGCAGGAACAGCGGCGGCACCCGAATCCCTGGAGGACCGGATCAACTACCAGGACAACATGATCCGGCAACTCGGGACCGCCATGGACGAGGTGTCCCACACTCTGCGCCGATTGGTGAATCGAGAGGTGCCCACGCACTCTTACAACATCCCATCACCAACGGCCAGTCCTCCTCTCTCAGCACCGGAACCCAGTGGCATTCGGCTCTCGCTCCCGAGGGCATATGACGGTTCTGCAGCCGGGTGTCAGGGATTCCTCCTGCAGGTGGAACTTTACCTTGCCACCATACACCCGGGCGCCCTCGGGATACGAGAGCGTCTCCGCCCTCATCTCCTGTCTATCCGGCAAGGCGTTGGAGTGGGCCAACGCCGAATGGAGGGGAATAGACGCCGCAACCATCACCTACGCGGAGTTCTCCCGCCGCTTCAGGGCTGTCTTCGATCATCCACCTGAGGGGAAAGCGGCGGGAGAGCGTCTATTCCACCTTCGACAGGGGAAGAGGAGCGCACAGGAGTTCGCACTGGAGTTCCGGACACTAGCGGCTGATGCGGGGTGGAATGAGAGGGCCCTCATCGACCACTACCGGTGTAGCCTACGAGAGGACGTTCGACGTGAGCTGGCCTGCAGGGACACCAACCTGTCGTTCGACCAGTTGGTGGACATTTCCATCCGTCTAGACACCCTGCTGGCTACCCGCGGACGTCCCGAGTGGGGGTCGTCCATTCCACCCTCCAGCACCTCCGAGCCGATTCCCATGGAGCTCGGGGGTGTTGGCGCTAGAGAGAGGAGGAGAGGGAACCCGAGGGGGGCCATCCCTGCACCACCTGTGGTCGTGGAGGACACACCGCGGCCAGGTGCTGGGGAGGGTCTCCTGGGAGAGGTGACAACAGGCCACGCACTGGGGAGTCATTTCAGGTGAGTAGGCGCCCCACTTACCCAGAGCTTTCTGTTGGTCACATGAGTATTCCTGTGAGATTTCCACAGGTGGCACCTCATTCCCAGCATAAGGCGCTAGTAGATTCAGGCGCAGCTGGGAACTTTATTGATCGGGCATTTTGTGGTAGGTTAGGAATTCCCCTTTGGCCGGTAGAAGCTCCATTTCCTGTCCACGCATTAGACAGCCGGCCGTTGGGGTCGGGTCTAATCAGGGATGTCACAGCACCACTGACGATGACGACGCAGGGGGGTCATGAGGAGATCATTCAGTTTTATCTGATTGACTCTCCTGCGTACCCCGTGGTGTTGGGCCTTCCCTGGTTAAGCACCCCATGATCCTACCATAGCGTGGCAACAGAGGGCTCTTATGGAGTGGTCTGCCCATTGTGTAGGGAGATGTCTAGGTGTTTCCGTAGGGGCGACCTCGGTAGAGAGTCCGAACCAAGTGCCCGCACTGCGCATTCCCCCTGAGTATGAGGATTTAGCACTCGTGTTTAGCAAATCGAGGGCAACACGGCTACCTCCTCACAGACAGGGGGACTGTGCGATAAATCTCCAGACAGGAGCAGCCCTTCCCCGGAGTCATGTGTATCCCCTGTCTCAAGAGGAAACAGCGGCTATGGAGACTTACATAGCCGAGTCCTTGGCACAGGGATACATACGGTCCTCTACTTCCCCGGTCTCCTCGAGTTTCTTCTTTGTGAAGAAGAAGGACGGGGGATTGCGCCCGTGTATTGATTACCGTAGTCTCAATCAGATCGGTTAAATACAGTTACCCACTTCCACTGATTGCGGTCGATGACGGAGTCATTACGCGGAGCGCGGTTCTTCACAAAGTTGGATCTCAGGAGCGCGTACAATCTGGTGCGCATTAGGGAGGGGGGATGAATGGAAAACAGCATTTAGCACCACCTCGGGTCATTACGAGTATCTCGTCATGCCATACGGGTTAATGAATGCTCCTTCAGTCTTCCAATCCTTTGTTGACGAGATTTTCCGGGACATGCATGGGCAGGGCGTAGTAGTTTACATCGACGACATCCTAGTGTATTCTTCTACACGAGCCGAGCATGTAGCCCAGGTGCGCCGAGTGTTGAGAAGACTGTTGGAGCATGACCTGTATGTCAAGGCAGAGAAATGCCTGTTCTTCCAGGAGTCAGTCTCCTTTTTGGGTTATCGGTTGTCCGCGTCTGGCGTGGAGATAGAGGTAGACCGGGTATCGGCTGTGCGTAATTGGCAAACTCCAACCACTGTAAAAGAGGTGCAGCAGTTCTTGGGTTTTGCTAATTACTACCGGAGGTTTATTCGGGGTTTTGGACAGGTTGCAGCTCCCATTACGTCCCTGTTAAAGGGGGGTCCGGTTCGTTTGCAGTGGTCGGCTGAGGCGGACAGGGCATTTGTCAAACTAAAGAACCTGTTCACCTCGGCCCCTGTGCTGGCGCATCCGGATCCCTCTTTACCATTCCAAGTAGAGGTAGACGCGTCCGAGACCGGTATTGGGGCAGTTCTGTCACAACGGTCCGGCACGCCCCCTAAACTCCGCCCCTGTGCGTTCTACTCCAAGAAGCTCAGCTCGGCGGAGCGTAATTATGATGTTGGGGACAGGGAGCTGTTAGCCGTAGTCCAGGCCCTAAAGGTGTGGAGGCATTGGCTTGAGGGGGCTCAACACCCTTTCCTCATTCTGACTGATCACCGTAACCTGGAGTACATCCGGGCAGCTAGGAGATTGAACCCTCGTCAGGCTAGGTGGAACATGTTCCTAACCCAGTTCGTTTTTAAGATCACATACATCCCTGGGTCCCAGAATGGTAAGGCAGACGCCCTGTCCCGGCGGTATGACACAGAGGAGAGGTCCAAC